>NC_089838.1:638286-660786 GCF_035609145.1 Eleutherodactylus coqui
GCCTCACCTGTGATGTTATGGCTGCTGCTTGCCTCACCTGTGATGTTATGGCTGCTGCTTGCCTCACCTGTGATGTTATGGCTGCTGCTTGCCTCACCTGTGATGTTATGGCTGCTGCTTGCCTCACCTGTGATGTTATGGCTGCTGCTTGCCTCACCTGTGATGTTATAGCTGCTGCTTGCCTCACCTGTGATGTTATGGCTGCTGCTTGCCTCACCTGTGATGTTATGGCTGCTGCTTGCCTCACCTGTGATGTTATAGCTGCTGCTTGCCTCACCTGTGATGTTATGGCTGCTGCTTGCCTCACCTGTGATGTTATAGCTGCTGCTTGCCTCACCTGTGGTGTTATGGCTGCTGCTTGCCTCACCTGTGATGTTATGGCTGCTGCTTGCCTCACCTGTGATGTTATAGCTGCTGCTTGCCTCACCTGTGGTGTTATGGCTGCTGCTTGCCTCACCTGTGGTGTTATGGCTGCTGCTTGCCTCACCTGTGGTGTTATGGCTGCTGCTTGCCTCACCTGTGGTGTTATGGCTGCTGCTTGCCTCACCTGTGATGTTATGGCTGCTGCTTGCCTCACCTGTGATGTTATGGCTGCTGCTTGCCTCACCTGTGATGTTATGGCTGCTGCTTGCCTCACCTGTGATGTTATGGCTGCTGCTTGCCTCACCTGTGATGTTATGGCTGCTGCTTGCCTCACCTGTGATGTTATAGCTGCTGCTTGCCTCACCTGTGATGTTATGGCTGCTGCTTGCCTCACCTGTGATGTTATAGCTGCTGCTTGCCTCACCTGTGGTGTTATGGCTGCTGCTTGCCTCACCTGTGATGTTATAGCTGCTGCTTGCCTCACCTGGGATGTTATGGCTGCTGCTTGCCTCACCTGTGATGTTATGGCTGCTGCTTGCCTCACCTGGGATGTTATGGCTGCTGCTTGCCTCACCTGTGATGTTATGGCTGCTGCTTGCCTCACCTGGGATGTTATGCACTGAATGAAGAAGCCATCTTTTACGCGGATGCTGCCTGGATGACTTCTATTTCTTCATCTGTACTTTATGGTGGACCTTTGGAGTCGGGTCCCGGATCCAGGCTTTGCATAGAGACGCCTGGCACCAGTGGTGTTTTTCAACTTGGAGTGCTGCTGTTACCCTCTTTTCCTATTTCTGATATGGGGGTCCCGCGTCTGACTCTGATGTGGGGGTCCCGCGTCTGACTCTGATGTGGGGGTCCCGCGTCTGACTCTGATGTGGGGGTCCCGCGTCTGACTCTGATGTGGGGGTCCCGCGTCTGACTCTGATGTGGGGGTCCCGCGTCTGACTCTGATGTGGGGGTCCCGCGTCTGACTCTGATGTGGGGGTCCCGCGTCTGACTCTGATGTGGGGGTCCCGCGTCTGACTCTGATGTGGGGGTCCCGCGTCTGACTCTGATGTGGGGGTCCCGCGTCTGACTCTGATGTGGGGGTCCCGCGTCTGACTCTGATGTGGGGGTCCCGCGTCTGACTCTGATGTGGGGGTCCCGCGTCTGACTCTGATGTGGGGGTCCCGCGTCTGACTCTGATGTGGGGGTCCCGCGTCTGACTCTGATGTGGGGGTCCCGCCTCTGACTCTGATGTGGGGGTCCCGCGTCTGACTCTGATGTGGGGGTCCCGCCTCTGACTCTGATGTGGGGGTCCCTTACATGGGTGTATTTGGACTGCGTCTTATGCACATATTACGCAGTACACGGCAGTTCTGCATGTGATATATGTATATGCTGCGTGTCTTAGCCTCCCACAGCCTATGACGGACGCGGTATGCACAGAATACGCACCAAAATAGGAAATTGTTCTCCATGTTGGTAATCCACGTGTGAGCAGAGCGCAGGGTTAGTGGCCCGCTGTTGGCACTGCGCGTTAGATGGATAGCAAATACACACGTCTGACGCCCTAAGTGAGCCCTAATATGGGCACCATGGTTATAGTCTGGCACTGGTGTCATGGCACGGTGGGCCTAAGCAGGGGGCACTGCAGAATTCTGTTATGGGGGGCCTTAGGTCAGTGTAGACTAGCTCTGTCATGGGGGCACTGTTAGAGCCAATGTAGGTAACCATCTCATCGGTGGCTTGTCACTAATATGGGGGCACTCTGACTTTAAGTATGGGATATTGCAGAATTCTGTTACAGGGCTCTTTGACTGTGACAGTGGACTGGCTCTGTTGTGGGGGGCAATGCCGTGGTCACTGTATAGAGCAAACATGGCTAACTATGGGATTGGGCACTGTGGCTGCCTCTTTGGGGGACTGTGGCTGCCTCTTTGGGGGACTGTGGCTGCCTCTTTGGGGGACTGTGGCTGCCTCTTTGGGGGACTGTGGCTGCCTCTTTGGGGGACTGTGGCTGCCTCTTTGGGGGACTGTGGCTGCCTCTTTGGGGGACTGTGGCTGCCGTCCTCTTTGGGGGACTGTGGCAGCCGTCCTCTTTGGGGGACTGTGGCAGCCGTCCTCTTTGGGGGACTGTGGCAGCCGTCCTCTTTGGGGGACTGTGGCAGCCGTCCTCTTTGGGGGACTGTGGCAGCCGTCCTCTTTGGGGGACTGTGGCTGCCGTCCTCTTTGGGGGGCTGCGGCTGCCGTCCTCTTTGGGGGGCTGCGGCTGCCGTCCTCTTTGGGGGGCTGTGGCTGCCTTCTTTGACTGGGTCACTTTGGCTAGCATTGTTAAAGGGGCACTGTGGCATGTGAAAGAATATTTCCAGAGCACTACAATTCCCAGCATGGCTGTCAATCATTTTAGCTTCACCACACCCGGAGAGTTGTTGGTTGCAGACTGCAGTCCTAGGTGAGCAGCCCGGCCCGGCGCCCCCTGTAGCGCCACTAGCCAAGAAGTTTATATTATGCCGTTTAAAAGCCTGATTTGGTAAGTATTCTAGCGCCACCTAGTGGTGAAGGAGCGGTATAGCTGGCAATGGAAGTAGAACTGCCAACCACTGGGGATACAATCCGTTGTGGCTAGAATTTACTCAGATGCGCATTGGCAGTGCCAGTCTATCTATTAGACCGCCGGCAGGAATAGCGTATATTACAGTACTGAAGTACTGCGGTCTATGGTAGAAGGGATCACATGATCCTTAGTTTTTTTGGGGGGACTAAGAAAGAAAAGTAAAAATAAGTAAAAAAAAAATTATAAAAAATACTAAGACAAAAAACAAGCCCTTTTCCCGTACTCCCAATACAAATAAAAGCTCCTACACGTATGTGGCATCGCCGCGCACACGCACACATGTGTTACCTTACACGGTGGACGTTGGCAGAAGAAAATACCCGAAGAGCCCTTTGTGGTTCACGGCCTCCAAGCGAAAATGTCAGAAAAGAGCGATCAAAAAGTGCTTCCGATGAAAACTACAGGCTGTCCGCAAACCATGAGCCGCGCGCAACCATGCGGATGGAGGGGTAAAACAGTTATGGCCGCCAGGGGGTACAATAATAATCTGTATTTGTATGGCGCCAACATATCCCGCAGCGCTTACATAGACGGGGGGATACAGACAGACAAAAGACATTACAGACCCACGGTTACATAGTAATCAGCTGATGGAGACAGTAGGGGTGAGGGTCCTGCTCCAGCGGGCTTACATACTACAAGTAATGGGGTGAGGGTCCTGCTCCAACGAGCTTACATACTACAAGTAATGGGGGGATACAGAAGGTAAAGGGGCTGGAGATGTGCACGGTATGGCGGGGTGGAGATGTGCACGGTATGGAGAGGGGGAGATGTGCACGGTATGGTGGGGTGGAGATGGGCACGGTATGGTGGGGTGGAGATGTACACGGTATGGGGGGTGGAGATGTGCACGGTATGGGGGGTGGAGATGTGCACGGTATGGGGGGTGGAGATGTGCACGGTATGGCGGGGTGGAGATGTGCACGGTATGGCGGGGTGGAGATGAGCACGGTATGGCGGGGTGGAGATGTGCAGGTATGGTGGGCTGGAGATGGGCACGGTATGGCGGGGTGGAGATGTGCACAGTATGGTGGGGTGGAGATGTGCGCGGTATGGCGGGCTGGAGATGTGCGCGGTATGGCGGGCTGGAGATGTGCACGGTATGGCGGGGTGGAGATGTGCACGGTATGGCGGGGTGGAGATGTGCACGGTATGGGGGGTGGAGATGTGCGCGGTATGGTGGGGTGGAGATGTGCACGGTATGGCGGGGTGGAGATGTGCACGGTATGACGGGCTGGAGATGGGCACGGTATGGTGGGGTGGAGATGTGAACGGTATGGCGGGGTGGAGATGTGCACGGTATGGGGGGTGGAGATGTGCACGGTATGGTGGGGTGGAGATGTGCACGGTATGGGGGGGTGGAGATGTGCACGGTATGGCGAGGTGGAGATGTGCACGGTATGGCGAGGGGGAGAGTGAGGGATGCTTTACACATAGACAATGGTCAGACATTTAGCCGTGTGACGGCAGAAACAGTATGACTGCAGGAGCGGTTTATGATGGCTAGCAGGGATTGCAGTCAGTAGGTCAGGGAGCATGTTATCAGGCGGAGTACAGAGAGGTTTGTTTAGGGAATGCGGTATGCCTCCCTGAAGAGGTGCGTTTTTAGAGCACGCCTGAAGTTCTGCGAGTCCTGGATTGCCCGGGTAGCCTTTGGTAGTGCGTTCCAGAGGACCGGTGCTGCTCTGGGGAAGTCTTGGAGGCGGGAATGAGAAGTTCGAATTAAAGGGGCGCGCAGTCTGGTTTCGTTAGCAGAGCGGAGAGCCCGGGCTGGGTGATGGATTGAGATGAGGGAGGCGATATAGGGGGCGCTGCGCTGTGGATGAGGGATACAATGTAGGGGGGCGCTGCGCTGTGGATGAGGGAGGCGATATAAGGGGGCGCTGCACTGTGGATGAGGGATACAATATAGGGGGGCGCTGCGCTGTGGATGAGGGATACAATATAGGGGGGCGCTGCGCTGTGGATGAGGGATACAATATAGGGGGGCGCTGCGCTGTGGATGAGGGATACAATATAGGGGGGCGCTGCGCTGTGGAGGAGGGATACAATATAGGGGGGCGCTGCGCTGTGGATGAGGGATACAATATAGGGGGGCGCTGCGCTGTGGATGAGGGATACAATATAGGGGGGCGCTGTGCTGTGGATGAGGGAGGCGATATAGGGGGGCGCTGCGCTGTGGATGAGGGATACAATATAGGGGGCGCTGCGCTGTGGATGAGGGATACAATATAGGGGGGCGCTGCGCTGTGGATGAGGGATACAATATAGGGGGCGCTGCACTGTGGATGAGGGATACAATATAGGGGGCGCTGCGCTGTGGATGAGGGATACAATATAGGGGGTGCTGCGCTGTGGATGAGGGACACAATATAGGGGGCGCTGCACTGTGGATGAGGGATACAATATAGGGGGCGCTGCGCTGTGGATGAGGGATACAATATAGGGGGGCGCTGCGCTGTGGATGAGGGATACAATATAGGGGGGCGCTGTGCTGTGCATGAGGGGTACAATATAGGGGGCGCTGCACTGTGGATGAGGGATACAATATAGGGGGCGCTGCGCTGTGGATGAGGGATACAATATAGGGGGCGCTGCACTGTGGATGAGGGATACAATATAGGGGGGCGCTGCACTGTGGATGAGGGATACAATATAGGGGGCGCTGCGCTGTGGATGAGGGATACAATATAGGGGGCGCTGCACTGTGGATGAGGGATACAATATAGGGGGGCGCTGCGCTGTGGATGAGGGATACAATATAGGGGGGCGCTGCGCTGTGGATGAGGGATACAATATAGGGGGGCGCTGCGCTGTGGATGAGGGATACAATATAGGGGGGCGCTGCGCTGTGGATGAGGGATACAATATAGGGGGGCGCTGTGCTGTGGATGAGGGGTACAATGTAGGGGGGCGCTGTGCTGTGGATGAGGGATACAATATAGGGGGGCGCTGCGCTGTGGATGAGGGATATAATGTAGGGGGGCGCTGCGCTGTGGATGAGGGATACAATATAGGGGGCGCTGCGCTGTGGATGAGGGATACAATATAGGGGGCGCTGCGCTGTGGATGAGGGATACAATATAGGGGGGCGCTGCGCTGTGGATGAGGGATACAATATAGGGGGGCGCTGCGCTGTGGATGAGGGATATAATGTAGGGGGGCGCTGCGCTGTGGATGAGGGATACAATATAGGGGGCGCTGCGCTGTGGAGGGCTTTGTGGATGAAGGTAGTAAGTTTAAATTGAATTCTGTATAACGGGCAGCCAGTGCAGTGACTGGCACAGGGCAGAGGCGTCCGAGTAGCGGCTGGACAGGAAGATGAGCCTGGCTGCCGCATTCAGGATGGATTGGAGAGGGTAGAGTCTGGTGCGGGGGGCCGATCAGCAGCGGGTTGTAATAATCGAGCCGGGAGTGGATGAGGGCGACAGTGAGCGTTTTTAGCGCGTCCACAGTGAGAAAAGAGCGGATTCTTGCGATGTTCTTGAGGTGCAGCTGACATGATCGGGCCAGAGATTGGATGTAGGGGGCAAAAGAGAGATCAGAGTGAAATATGACCCCAAGGCAGCGGGCGTGCTGGGAGTTATGGTGCCACACACTGAGATGGAGATGTCAGGAGGAGGGCGGTTAGTGGAGGGTGCAAACACCAGCAGGTCAGTTTTAGGTGGAGAGAGGACAAGGTGTTAGGGACAGCGGACAGGATATAAGTAGAGGCGACTCCTCGGGGCGACAAGCTCTTTAAACATTTTCGTCACAGGAAGTAATCGATGGGCATCTGTAAAACTGGAACCTGCTGATTCCACGGTGAGGCTGATTATTAGGGGCGGGGCTCATTCTCACGCTATTTAACCCCTTAGTGACCGATCGATGTTCCCTTTTTTTTCATTTTAGATTACTGTAACTCCTCCTTTCACCCGCCGCCGTACGCGGTCGCTTGTTGCCCGACGACTTGTATTTCTCATTGGTGCACTGGAAAACTTTTAAAAAGTTCTAAGTGGAGTAAAATGAAAAAAAACCAAACATTCCGCCGTCTTTCGGTGCGTCCTGTTTCTACGGCGCACAAACTGCATCAATCATGACCCGCTGGCTGTGCTCCGTGGGTCGGTCCGATCACTGCCAGACCAAATTTAGGGCGTTTTTGTTTTTCTTTGCTGTATTACTGTTATTTTTTTATTATTTTCTGCCGCCACCTTTTTATTTTTCCGTCCCCATAGTTGTGCGGAGCCTCGTTACTTGCGGGGCGTCCGGTCGTGGGCTTTGGGTCCATCTTGGAATATGTATGACTTTATGATCACTTTTTCTTGCGTTTTTTCTTGGAGACAGAATGACCATAAAAGTGCATTTCTGGCGTTGTTGATGTTTTATTTTTGATGCTGTTCACCGTGCGCGGTGTAAAATGCGTTGCTGCGATAGATCGGACTTTCACGGACGCAGCGATACCAAATATGTATTTTTGTTAATGATTTAGATTCTTTTATGGAGTCTGACCAATGCCCATTGATGAGCCCTCACTGGTGGCCACCCCTATATGTGACGTACACCCACCCTTACAGTGCCCGGTCAGCGCGGTGTAACGGACTGAGGACCAGGTGCACAATCACTCTTGGTAATGGCGAGCCCAGTGGATACATTGTATCAGCAGACTTCTAAACAAGGCGATCGGATCACGTTATTCCGCGTAACTAGAAAACCTTACGTGGCAGTAAAGAGCGGGTATCCTAGTTGAGTCCAGCGCAGTGAAGCTCCTGGGAGCCGCCGATCGGCCCATCGGGGACACAAGTTGTGTTATTATTTGTAATAGCGGTCAGCATGGGAGACGCTGCGCACATCCGCACATGTGAATGAGCCCCAGCGTGAACATCTCCTGTGTAGTAACCCACTTCTAATAAACGGGCCGCTCAGTGTGCTATTGGGGCTTGCACACACCCACCACCAGGTGGCACTACAGCCACACCATAGAAGCGCCTGCCAGGCTGGGGGCCAGCCAGTAAATCCTGCGCTCGTTATCGGGAAGATCATTTATAGGGACCTGAAATGGATCTGCAGCCCCCCTGGCGCTGAGCCCCCCTGGCGCTGAGCCCCCCTGGCACGGAGCCCCCTGACTTTCTATGACCCCATCTTGAAGGTGATATGCCTGTGGCTCAGTGATGCTGCTCTCGGCTCGGTGACAAATCGGACTGATGCCTTTTGCCATTTCTTCTATTTGCTCTGTGGAGAGAAGAGTATATAAGGTCGAGGGGCAGACGACGCCCGCCCCAAATATCTCCATCTGCTGATGTCTTGTTGGGCATGCACTGCAGCCGATGTACAGAAGCAGAGCTGCAGTGTAAAGCATAGAGTAGGAGCCTCTTTAGACAGGAGATAGATGTCTAATTACATTAGGCTCTCAGTAAACCATACAATGAACATAAAGGTTCTCAAAAAGGGCAAATTGCCAGAACAAGCAGAGAAATCATGGGAGATGTCAGCTCTGCATCCTGCAGAATAGTGAGTGCAGCTCTGGAGTATAATACAGGATGTAACTCAGGGTCAGTACAGGATAAGTAATGTATGTACACAGTGACTCCACCAGCAGAATAGTGAGTGCAGCTCTGGAGTATAATACAGGATGTAACTCAGGAGCAGTACAGGATAAGTAATGTATGTACACAGTAACTCCACCAGCAGAATAGTGAGTGCAGCTCTGGGGTATAATACAGGATGTAACTCAGGATCAGTACAGGATAAGTAATGTATGTACACAGTGACTCCACCAGCAGAATAGTGAGTGCAGCTCTGCAGTATAATACAGGATGTAACTCAGGAGCAGTACAGGATAAGTAATGTATGTACACAGTGACTCCACCAGCAGAATAGTGAGTGCAGCTCTGGAGTATAATACAGGATGTAACTCAGGATCAGTACAGGATAAGTAATGTATGTACACAGTGACTCCACCAGCAGAATAGTGAGTGCAGCTCTGGAGTATAATACAGGATGTAACTCAGGATCAGTACAGGATAAGTAATGTATGTACACAGTGACTCCAACCAGCAGAATAGTGAGTGCAGCTCTGCAGTATAATACAGGATGTAACTCAGGAGCAGTACAGGATAAGTAATGTATGTACACAGTGACTCCACCAGCAGAATAGTGAGTGCAGCTCTGGAGTATAATACAGGATGTAACTCGGGATCAGTACAGGATAAGTAATGTATGTACACAGTGACTCCACCAGCAGAATAGTGAGTGCAGTTCTGGAGTATAATACAGGATGTAACTCAGGGTCAGTACAGGATAAGTAATGTATGTACACAGTGACTCCACCAGCAGAATAGTGAGTGCAGCTCTGCAGTATAATACAGGATGTAACTCAGGGTCAGTACAGGATAAGTAATGTATGTACACAGTGACTCCACCAGCAGAACAGTGAGTGCAGCTCTGGAGTATAATACAGGATGTAACTCAGGATCAGTACAGGATAAGTAATGTATGTACACAGTGACTCCACCAGCAGAACAGTGAGTGCAGCTCTGGAGTATAATACAGGATGTAACTCAGGATCAGTACAGGATAAGTAATGTATGTACACACTGACTCCACCAGCAGAATAGTGAGTGCAGCTCTGGAGTATAATACAGGATGTAACTCAGGAGCAGTACAGGATAAGTAATGTATGTACACAGTGACTCCACCAGCAGAATAGTGAGTGCAGCTCTGGAGTATAATACAAGATGTAACTCAGGATCAGTACAGGATAAGTAATGTATGTACACAGTGACTCCACCAGCAGAATAGTGAGTGCAGCTCTGGAGTATAACACCGGCTATTGCTCTCGACAGTATTTAGACTCTTAGGACTTGGCCCAGCTGTCTGCTGCTTATCGCTGGGTCTCACAGATGGCAGTGAGGCCGCCGCCAGGAAGGAAGCCGGATACAATGTGACAATCAGGCAGTGGCCGCGGTTCCGCCACCAGTGAGATAAGTTACATAGATTCTAATCTGAAGGATCTCCGCAGTCTTTCTTGACACATTTCTCCTCGCTCTTCGGGTTGCGGCGGACGTCTGCGCTAATGCTGCTCACACCGCCGTACAATGAACGGAAGTGGCCTGCTGGGAAGGAAGGGCAGAAGGCGATGGCTGATCAGCAGCCGTGTGACCGAACACTACATGGCGGGGGATCGTGCATCAGACGTGACTTACTGCCGCTGCGCTGCAGGATGACCACCGCTACGGCTCTCGGGGGCTGCATCCAGCTTTCCCGGGTACTGAGTGGTAGATCTGTGGATCATGTACTGACACAACGATGTATGCGCCAGTAAGTCAGGTTCAGGGGTCCTGGGGGCCAATGCGCTCTCCTACCAGAACGCAGCCTAACTTTTACTCTTATAGGGGTCCGTACTGCCATACTTTGGGCGGTCCGTGAAAACTATATACACCAAACACAGTGCCAGATACAGACCCTCAAAAACCGCCGACTGCCACAGATCACCAGAAATAGCCACAGACCCTCAAAAACAGCAGCAGGTAGTGTTATGGGCCGCCGTACTTCTTGCAGTTTTTGCGGGTCTGTATCTGCCACTGTGTTTGGCGTATATCGTTGTCACAATTATTGGGGTGCTGAACCTCTCGCTGCTTTGGGTGGTCTGTCAGTTTTTTTTAGGGTCTTTATGTGTCACTGTTTGTGAGGGTCTGTATATATCACTGGTATTTAGGTCTACAGCTGTAGCTGACGTCGGGGGTCTGTCTGTGCTGACGTCGGGGGTCTGTCTGTGCTGACGTCGGGGGTCTGTCTGTGCTGACGTCGGGGGTCTGTCTGTGCTGACGTCGGGGGTCTGTCTGTGCTGGCGTCGGGGGTCTGTCTGTGCTGGCGTCGGGGGTCTGTCTGTGCTGGCGTCGGGGGTCTGTCTGTGCTGGCGTCGGGGGTCTGTCTGTGCTGACGTCGGGGGTCTGTCTGTGCTGGCGTCGGGGGTCGGCACTGGTCTGTGCTGGCGTCGGGGGTCGGCGCTGTGGTCTGTGCTGGCGTCGGGGGTCGGCGCTGTGGTCTGTGCTGGCGTCGGGGGTCGGGCTGTGGTCTGTGCTGGCGTCGGGGGTGTGTGCTGGCGTCGGGGGTCGGGCTGTGGTCTGTACTGGCGTCGGGGGTCTGTGCTGGCGTCGGGGGTCGGTGCTGTGGTCTGTGCTGGCGTCGGGGGTCTGCTGGCGACGGGGGTCGGCGCTGTGGTCTGTGCTGGCATCTGCTGGTGTTGGGGGTCGGTCTGTGCTGGCGTCGTGGCTCGGCGCTGGGGTCTGTGCTGGCGTCGGATCGGCGCTGTGGTCTGTGCTGGCGTCGGGGGTCGGCGCTGTGGTCTGTGCTGGCGCTGGGGGTCGGCGCTGTGGTCTGTGCTGGCATCGGGGGTCGGCGCTGTGGTCGGTGCTGGCATCGGGGGTCGGCGCTGTGGTCTGTGCTGGCGTCGGAGGTCTGTGTTGGCATCGGGGGTCGGCGCTGTGGTCTGTGCTGGCGTCTGATGGTGTTGGAGATCGGTCTGTGCTGGCGTCGTAGCTCGGCGCTGGGGTCTGTGCTGGCGTCGGATCGGCGCTGTGGTCTGTGCTGGGGTCGGCGCTGTGGTCTGTGCTGGCGTCGGGGGTCGGCGCTGTGGTCTGTGCTGGCGTCGGGGGTCGGCGCTGTGGTCTGTGCTGGCGTCGGGGGTCGGCGCTGTGGTCTGTGCTGGCGTCGGGGATCGGCGCTGTGGTCTGTGCTGGCGTCGGGGGTCTGTGCTGGCATCGGGGGTCTGTGCTGGCGTCGGGGGTCTGTGCTGGCGTCGGGGGTCTGTGCTGGCGTCGGGGGTCGGCGCTGTGGTCGGTGCTGGCGTCGGTTGGAGCTGTGGTCGGTGCTGGCGTCGGGTCGGCGCTGGGGTCTGTGCTGGCGTCCGGGGTCTGTGCTGGCGTCGGGGGTCTGTGCTGGCGTCCGGGGGTCTGTGCTGGCGTTGGGGGTTGGCGCTGTGGTCGGAGCTGTGGTCGGTGCTGGCGTCGGGGGTCGGCGCTGTGGTCGGTGCTGGCGTCGGGGGTCTGTGCTGGCGTCGGGGGTCGGCGCTGTGGTCGGTGCTGGCGTCGGGGGTCTGTGCTGGCGTCCGGGGTCGGTGCTGGCGTCGGGTCGGCGCTGGGGTCTGTGCTGGCGTCCGGGGTCGGTGCTGGCGTCGGGGGTTGGCGCTGGGGTCTGTGCTGGCGTCGGGGGTCTGTGCTGGCGTTGGGGGTTGGCGCTGTGGTCGGAGCTGTGGTCGGTGCTGGCGTCGGGGGTCGGCGCTGTGGTCGGTGCTGGCGTCGGGGGTCTGTGCTGGCGTCGGGGGTCGGCGCTGCGGTCGGGGGTCTTGTCTAGAGCACTATTATACCATAGTAATGTCATCTATCTCCTGCATGCATGCACATTGTAGCATTGAGTCTCCCACCCCAAGTCCTTGTAACGCTCCTTGCACTTGTCCTCAGGACCCCCTTTGGGCACTCTGTACCCTTGTGAGGCACCATGCAACGCCGGTTACCAGTGATGCGAGCGAGAGGCGCCGCCGCCATTCATATACCATAAGCGTAGTAATTGGGCTGAAACGTTCTGCTGCGGCGCTCGGTCCCAGGTAGGCTGACCACAGAGGGACCCTGCAGGCAGGAGCGGAGGGGCTGTGTACCCGCGCAGCGTTCCCAGCGACTGACCCCCCCCCCCCCCCCCCCCCCCCCCCCTGTCGCGCTGTAGATCCTACATCTCTTACCTGTTAATGAGAAATAACTACATTTAGTCTTTTGTTTTTTAGATCAACCCGGATTATCGGGATGTCGGCGACGGCAAAACTGCGGTAAGTCGGGATTATTCATATACCTCCCCTGTGGAAATCACACTGCGGCCTGTCGTGTAAAGGGAGTCTGCCCACATGACAGATTTCCTGTCCCATTAAAGGGATTGGCCCTCTAGATGTCTCCCTTAACCATAAACTGATCTTTGGGCCCAGCAGGCATCCGTTATAACCTGTGGAAGATATTGTCATCAAGTGTTCATTTTCCCTGCAGCTCCTCCACAGGCGAAATGAAGTATTGCATGACTCCTACTGCAATTAATGAGGTGTAACCCAGCATCAGTACAGGATAAGTAATGTATGTACACGGTGACTGCACCAGCAGAATAGTGAGTGCAGCTCTGGGGTATAATACATGATGTAACTCAGGAGCAGTACAGGATAAGTAATGTATGTACACAGTGACTCCACCAGCAGAATAGTGAGTGCAGCTCTGGGGTATAATACAGGATGTAACTCAGGGTCAGTACAGGATAAGTAATGTATGTACACAGTGACTCCACCAGCAGAATAGTGAGTGCAGCTCTGCAGTATAATACAGGATGTAACTCAGGATCAGTACAGGATAAGTAATGTATGTACACAGTGACGCCACCAGCAGAATAGTGAGTGCAGCTCTGGAGTATAATACAGGATGTAACTCAGGATCAGTACAGGATAAGTAATGTATGTACACAGTGACCCCACCAGCAGAATAGTGAGTGCAGCTCTAGAGTATAATACAGGATGTAACTCAGGATCAGTACAGGATAAGTAATGTATGTACACAGTGACGCCACCAGCAGAATAGTGAGTGCAGCTCTGGAGTATAATACAGGATGTAACTCAGGATCAGTACAGGATAAGTAATGTATGTACACAGTGACGCCACCAGCAGAATAGTGAGTGCAGCTCTGGAGTATAATACAGGATGTAACTCAGGATCAGTACAGGATAAGTAATGTATGTACACAGTGACGCCACCAGCAGAATAGTGAGTGCAGCTCTGGGGTATAATACAGGATAAGTAATGTATGTACACAGTGACTCCACAGCAGAATAGTGAGTGCAGCTCTGGAGTATGATACAGGATGTAACTCAGGATCAGTACAGGATAAGTAATGTATGTACACAGTGACGCCACCAGCAGAATAGTGAGTGCAGCTCTGGGGTATAATACAGGATAAGTAATGTATGTACACAGTGACTCCACCAGCAGAATAGTGAGTGCAGCTCTGGGGTATAATACAGGATGTAACTCAGGAGCAGTACAGGATAAGTAATGTATGTACACAGTGACTCCACCAGCAGAATAGTGAGTGCAGCTCTGGGGTATAATACAGGATGTAACTCAGGATCAGTACAGGATAAGTAATGTATGTACACAGTGACTCCACCAGCAGAATAGTGAGTGCAGCTCTGCAGTATAATACAGGATGTAACTCTGGATCAGTACAGGATAAGTAATGTATGTACACAGTGACTCCACCAGCAGAATAGTGAGTGCAGCTCTGCAGTATAATACAGGATGTAACTCTGGATCAGTACAGGATAAGTAATGTATGTACACAGTGACTCCACCAGCAGAATAGTGAGTGCAGCTCTGGAGTATAATACAGGATGTAACTCAGGATCAGTACAGGATAAGTAATGTATGTACACAGTGACTCCACCAGCAGAATAGTGAGTGCAGCTCTGGGGTATAATACAGGATGTAACTCAGGAGCAGTACAGGATAAGTAATGTATGTACACATTGACTCCACCAGCAGAATAGTGAGTGCAGCTCTGGGGTATAATACAGGATGTAACTCAGGATCAGTACAGGATAAGTAATGTATGTACACAGTGACTCCACCAGCAGAATAGTGAGTGCAGCTCTGCAGTATAATACAGGATGTAACTCAGGAGCAGTACAGGATAAGTAATGTATGTACACAGTGACTCCACCAGCAGAATAGTGAGTGCAGCTCTGCAGTATAATACAGGATGTAACTCTGGATCAGTACAGGATAAGTAATGTATTTACACAGTGACTCCAGCAGCAGAATAGTGAGTGCAGCTCTGGGGTATAATACAGGATGTAACTCAGGATCAGTACAGGATAAGTAATGTATGTACACAGTGACCCCACCAGCAGAATAGTGAGTGCAGCTCTGCAGTATAATACAGGATGTAACTGAGGAGCAGTACAGGATAAGTAATGTATGTATACAGTGACTCCACCAGCAGAATAGTGAGTGCAGCTCTGCAGTATAATACAGGATGTAACTCAGGGTCAGTACAGGATAAGTAATGTATGTACACAGTGACCCCACCAGCAGAATAGTGAGTGCAGCTCTGGGGTATAATACAGGATGTAACTCAGGAGCAGTACAGGATAAGTAATGTATGTACACAGTGACTCCACCAGCAGAATAGTGAGTGCAGCTCTGGGGTATAATAAAGGATGTGACTCAGAAGCAGTACAGGAGTAGGTAAGATAAGCCACACAGACCTCATCCTTTCGTCGCCCGGGATGCTTGTGATGTATTATACATCTATATTGGCAGCATCTTGTGACAGTTCTCACCTTCTGCAGTGACAGCTCGCAGCGCCGCTTCTCTCACCGGATCACAGCACGCTTCTCTCGGATAAGGAGTATCATTGAGGCTGCTGCGTGCTTGAAACCTCATAGAGCCTCTTTGTATCCCGGAGCTCGGTGCCGTCGGGCCGCAGCGCACAGACCTGATGTTGTACTTCTCTAGAGAGCTAAACTTTCATCCCAGCAGTGACAACTGCAGAATCCAGAGGAGTCTCTACACGTCTCACATAGAGGAGTCTCTACACGTCTCACGCAGAAGAGTCTCTACACGTCTCACGCAGAAGAGTCTCTACACGTCTCACGCAGAAGAGTCTCTACACGTCTCACGCAGAAGAGTCTCTACACGTCTCACGCAGAAGACTCTCTACACGTCTCACGCAGAAGACTCTCTACACGTCTCACGCAGAAGAGTCTCTACACGTCTCACGCAGAAGAGTCTCTACACGTCTCACGCAGAAGAGTCTCTACACGTCTCACGCAGAAGAGTCTCTACACGTCTCACATAGAGGAGTCTCTACACGTCTGACATAGAAGACTCTCTACACGTCTCACATAGAGGAGTCTCTACACGCCTCACGCAGAAGAGTCTCTACACGTCTCACACAGAAGACTCTCTACGCTACTCACGCAGAGGAGTCTCTACACGTCTCACACAGAAGACTCTCTACGCTACTCACGCAGAGGAGTCTCTACACGTCTCACGAAGAAGAGTCTCTACACGTCTCACATAGAGGAGTCTCTACACGTCTCACGCAGAAGAGTCTCTACACGTCTCACGCAGAAGAGTCTCTACACGTCTCACGCAGAAGAGTCTCTACACGTCTCACGCAGAAGAGTCTCTACACGTCTCACATAGAGGAGTCTCTACACGTCTCACGCAGAAGACTCTCTACACGTCTCACGCAGAAGACTCTCTACACGTCTCACACAGAGGACTTTCACACTTGTATTTCTTAAAGGAGCTGCAGCTTTATACCAGCGCCTCTGATATCAGTCAATGTCCCCGTAGGATGTCCGCACTGGAAATGTGGTCAGAAGGGACAGGGGTTTAGCTGCTATCATCCCAATGAAGAACACTAAAGTCAATCTCTCACCAGTATGAAATGGCTGATAACAGTTAGCAATAGATTATATTTAACTAATTAGAAGGTGAATAGACATACTTGGTGTCCAATGAGAAAAGCTGCTTGTTTTATCTGTATACTTCACTAGAACCTACCTAGAAGCAGGTACGGCTGTTCTTTATCGGGATTCTCATTCTCCTTGTTGAGATCCAGCAGTGCTCTCTGGGAAAATATATGCAAATCGGCTGCCCTGGAAAATTGCCTCTGGCTTGGCTGATGGTAAGGTTTCCAGGCTCTTCAATGGGTCGGAGATTGACTTAAAGGGTCATTACAGTAAGTGCTGCAGTCCATGATTGATGTGGATTCCCCACAGGACGCTCGCGCTGCACGTCCTGAATCGGCGCCCACACTTCTATGGCCTACTGTGGCCGGTGGGCTCGCTGGCGCCTCTGCACTTGTGCCGATTCTTGGAGCGCAGTACAAGTCTTGTGTCGATCATGAGCCAAGGTGACTGGTTTGACCTTTTGGGGGGATGCCAGCCAGGACCAGTCCTGCGACTAAAGCGTCCGGTGGACCAGTGGCAACTGATTTGCATACCGATTGCAAAAACATTGGTGCAATGGATGTTTGAGTCGCAGCACTGTGCCAGAGTGTCTGACCCTCCATCAGCTCAACCCACTCCCATTGGTTAATGGCATGGTGCATTTGCACTGCGCTACCATAATTGGAGCATGTACAGTGATGCCAGCGAACCTGATGGCCCAATAGGGAATATTACTGCGTCCGTGGTGGTTCCGGAGGTGCGTCGCCATCGCAGTCTTTTGAACGCACATCGTCTCCAGCTCAAGAGAAGCACAGACGTCAGTCATGAGCCAAGGGGCGTGGTTTGAGCTGACGGAGGGGAACACCGTCCAATCCAGTCCTGCAGCTGAAACATTCATCAGGCCAGTTGCTGTTTTTGCATGCGGTATGCAAATTAATTGCAACTGGTCCGATGGGCTGGACTTGTCCTGGTTGTCGTCTTCTCCATTAGCTCAATGCCCTTGGCTCATGATTGATGGGTATTCCATACACTACACTTGCGCAGTAGCTCTGGAATTGGCGCGTGCGCAGTAATACCAGCGAGCGTTACGTAATGTCGCTGTACGTGCAAATGTAGTGTGTGGAATGTGCATCAATCATCCACCAAGGGGCGTGGTTTTACCCCGGCCAGTCCTGCACATGAAATGCTCATCAGGCCACTGGCTCTCTCTGCAGGCAGTATGCAAATTAGATGCAAATGATCCAATGGTCAGTTACAGGACTGGCCCTGGCTGTCTTCCCCTTCCTTAGCTGGATGTGGATTGAGTCCATGAGGAAGGAATCCAGCCTAGTTGTGCAACTAATTTGCATATCCACAAAAACTGATTTGGAGGACGTGGCTGGGCTGTGGAGAGATGATGTGGTTTGGTGTATGTTGTCCATCTTTGGTTAGCTTCAGTTAACTTCTGGTGACAGACTTCCCGTAACGATTGCCTCATCTGTAGCGACTAGAGATCAGCGAACGTACTCGGATAAGCACTACTCGTCCGAGTAATGTGCCTTATCCGAGTACCGCTGTGCTCGTCCTGAAAGATTCGGGACGCTCCGCTGCTGACAGGTGAGTCGCAGCGGGGAGCGGGGCAGAGCGGGCGGGAGAGAAAGAGAGAAAGATCTCCCCTCCGTTCCTCCCCGCTCTCCCCTGCAGCTCCCCGCTCCGCAGCGCGTCCCGAATCTTTCAGGACGAGTAGTGCTTATCCGAGAACGTTCGCTCATCTCTAGTAGCGACCCTCTAAGACCTATTAAAGAGCCTTGAAACATGAGCATCAGCCAAGCCAGAAATGGTTCTCAAGTGGAGCTAATTTGCATATGTTTTCCCAGGGGGTATTGCAGGATCTCCACAAGGAGAATCAGGACCTGTGGGGATGAAGGCGACTCGAGAACTTTTTCTGTATTTAGGGGGAAATCCAGTTTAAGATCCCGCAGTTCCATCCAGGGTTAATCTTGGTGGGGGAATCGCCGTTCTCAGTGACAGCGAAGCTGCCAAATCCTCCTCTGCCTCCAAGGCTGAGTCAGCGCGGGAAGCACACAGGCCGCATCTTCCAGGGCGTCTCGAGAGCTGGAGCGTGATGTCTCTGCTAAAAATGGGGATGACTCACGAGTGAGTCAATAACCAAGGTGTTTGTGGAGCAGGGGTTCTCAATGCAAGCAGAGGAATTTGTTCACTGCTCCTCCGAGACATCCGCTGCCCCCAAAAACAACCCCCACGCTGATCGCTAGCAGCGTCAGTCGCCCCCTCCTCCCACCGCCTGCCGTGTTAATTCAGATAAATGCAAAACAATACAATTGAGGAAATGCATGATAATATACTGTGCGGTTTATTTCCTCACCATTTACAGGATCTCTGCTTGCTGTCAGTGATTGGGAACATGCATTCTAGCTCCTATCTAATACACATCACAGCTGAGGGTTTGCTACAATAGTATCCAGTCTGAGCAGTCGTTGTATCAGTGTGGAGGCCAGAGAATGGTTAGAGTAGATACAACCGAGAATGTGTGGAAGCAGGAAAGTAACTGGTCAGTGAGGGGGGTTACTCTGATTGGGTCACCACTACTAGCGTGGTACCACAGGGGGCAATATTGGAGGGTTCATCATTACTAGTGGGGTACCACAGGGGGCAGTATTGGAGGGGTCACCATTACTAGTGGGGTACCACAGGGGGCAGTATTGGAGGGGTCACCGTTGCTAGTGGGTTACCACAGGGGGCAGTATTGGGAAGGTAACTGTTACTAGTGGGGTACCACAGGGGGCAGTATTGGGGAGGTAACTGTTACTAGTGGGTTACCACAGGGGGCAGTATTGGGGAGGTAACTGTTACTAGTGGGGTACCACAGGTGGCAGTATTAGAGGGGTCACCATTACTAGTGGGTTACCACAGGGGGCAGTATTGGAGGGGTCACCGTTGCTAGTGGGTTACCACAGGGGGCAGTATTGGGGAGGTAACTGTTACTAGTGGGGTACCACAGGGGGCAGTATTAGAGAGGTAACTGTTACTAGTGGGGTACCACAGGGGGCAGTATTAGAGGGGTCACCATTACTAGTGGGTTACCACAGGGGGCAGTATTGGAGGGGTCACCATTACTAGTGGGTTACCACAGGGGGCAGTATTGGAGGGGTCACCATTACTAGTGGGTTACCACAGGGGGCAGTATTGGAGGGGTCACCGTTGCTAGTGGGTTATCACAGGGGGCAGTATTGGAGGGGTCACCATTACTAGTGGGTTACCACAGGGGGCAGTATTGGAGGGGTCACCGTTGCTAGTGGGTTATCACAGGGGGCAGTATTGGAGGGGTCACCAATACTAGTGGGTTACCACAGGGGGCAGTATTAGAGGGGTCACCATTACTAGTGGGTTACCACAGGGGGCAGTATTGGAGGGGTCACCGTTGCTAGTGGGTTATCACAGGGGGCAGTATTGGAGGGGTCACCAATACTAGTGGGTTACCACAGGGGGCAGTATTAGAGGGGTCACCATTACTAGTGGGTTACTACAGGGGGCAGTATTGGAGGGGTCACCGTTACTAGTGGGTTACTACAGGGGGCAGTATTGGAGGGGTCACCATTACTAGTGGGTTACCACAGGGGGCAGTATTGGAGGGGTCACCGTTGCTAGTGGGTTATCACAGGGGGCAGTATTGGAGGGGTCACCAATACTAGTGGGTTACCACAGGGGGCAGTATTAGAGGGGTCACCATTACTAGTGGGTTACCACAGGGGGCAGTATTGGAGGGGTCACCGTTGCTAGTGGGTTATCACAGGAGTCTGTTTTGACTGGTCAGACCACACATGGAATATTGTGGACAGTTGTCGGCGCCGGCACTGAAAAGGGACGTATCAGAACCTGATCGGGTAGAAAGGCGGCAACTAAACTAATAACCGGAACGGGCGGACTACAATACCCAGAGAGCTCATCAAAATTGGGATTATTAAGTTTAGGAAAAAGACGGCTAAGGGGCGACCAAATAACTCTGTATAAATCCATGAGGGGACGATACAAGGATCTCTCCAGGATCTGTTTATACCCAGGACTGCGACGGTAACAAGAGGGCATCCGCTACGTCTAGAAGAAAGCAGGTTTCATCACCAACACAGAAGGGGGTTCTTTACTGTAAGAGCAGTGAGACTGTGGAACTCTCTGCCTGAGGACGTGGTGACGGCAGGATCCATAGAGGAGTTTAAGAGGGACTGGATGTCTTTCTAGAGTGCTATGACATTACATGGTATATCACTGATCACTCAGGAGGGGCGGTGACTCGGGGATTATTCCGATTGCCATTTGGAGCCGGGAAGGAATTTTCTCTCTTCAGTAGGGAACATTGCTTCTACCTCACTGGGTTTTTTGATCAACATTGATAGGTTATAATAGACTGAGTTAGATGGACTTTCGTCTTTTTTCAGCCTTACACACTGTTACTATGTTACAACTGTAACAAAACCTCAGCTGTGAGAAGCACTAAGTCTGTAGTCACTCTTCCATGCCTTTTCCAGAAAGATGGTGAGATGCCCGTGCCGAAGAGGAAGTGGCCAGCCGGGGAGAAGATCATGTTCACTCTGGTCTCCGTGCCTCACGGGAACGATATTGCATCTCTGTTTGAGTTGGATGCCACCACCCTACAGAGGGCAGACTGCCTGGTACCGAGGTAACACTTGTAGGACCAGCGGCCCCACACATAACTGATGACCATAGCCGTATATAGAGGGGTCTCATATTCATCTATCTATCTATCTATCTATCTATCTATCTATCTATCTATCTATCTATCTATCTATCTATCTATCTATCTATCTCCTATCTATCTATCTATCCATCTCCTATCCATCTCCTATCTATCTATCTCCTATCTATCTATCTATCTATCTATCTATCTATCTATCTATCTATCCTATCCATCTCCTATCTATCCATCTCCTATCTATCTATCTCCTATCTATCTATCTCCTATCTATCTCCTATCTATCTCCTATCTATCTATCTATCTATCCATCTCCTATCTATCTATCTCCTATCTATCTCCTATCTATCTATCTCCTATCTATCTCCTATCTATCTATCTCCTATCTATCTATCATCTATCTATCTATCTATCTCCTATCTATCTCCTATCTATCTATCTCCTATCCATCTCCTATCTATCTATCTCCTATCTATCTATCCATCTCCTATCTATCCATCTCCTATCTATCTCCTATCTATCTATCTATCTATCTATCTATCTATCTATCTATCTATCTATCTATCTATCTATCTCTCTCCTATCTCTCCATCTCCTATCTATCCATCTCCTATCTATCTCCTATCTATCCATCTCCTATCTATCCATCTCCTATCTATCCATCTCCTATCTATCCATCTCCTATCTATCCATCTCCTATCTATCCATCTCCTATCTATCCATCTCCTATCTATCTATCTCCTATCTATCTATCTATCTATCTATCTATCTATCTCCTATCTATCTCATATCTACCTATCTATCTATCTCCTATCTATCTCCTATCTATCTATCTCCTATCTATCTATCTCTTATCTATCGCCTTCCTATCTATCTATCTCCTATCTATCTATCTATCTATCTCCTATCTATCTATCTCCTATCTATCATCTATCTATCTATCTATCTATCTATCTATCTCCTATCTATCTCCTATCTATCTATCTCCTATCTATCCATCTCCTATCTATCCATCTCCTATCTATCCATCTCCTATCTATCCATCTCCTATCTATCCATCTCCTATCTATCCATCTCCTATCTATCTATCTCCTATCTATCTATCTATCTATCTATCTATCTATCTATCTATCTATCTATCTATCTATCTATCTATCTATCTATCTCCTATCTCTCCATCTCCTATCTCTCCATCTCCTATCTATCCATCTCCTATCTATCCATCTCCTATCTATCCATCTCCTATCTATCCATCTCCTATCTATCCATCTCCTATCTATCCATCTCCTATCTATCCATCTCCTATCTATCTATCTCCTATCTATCTATCTCCTATCTATCTATCTATCTATCTCCTATCTATCTATC
>NC_089838.1:665786-703286 GCF_035609145.1 Eleutherodactylus coqui
CAGGGTCAGTACAGGATAAGTAATGTATGTACACAGTGACTCCACCAGCAGAATAGTGAGTGCAGCTCTGGGGTATAATACATGATGTAACTCAGGATCAGTACAGGATAAATAATGTATGTACACAGTGACTCCACCAGCAGAATAGTGAGTGCAGCTCTGGGGTATAATACAGGATGTAACTCAGGATCAGTACAGGATAAATAATGTATGTACACAGTGACTCCACCAGCAGAATAGTGAGTGCAGCTCTGGAGTATAATACAGGATGTAACTCAGGATCAGTACAGGATAAGTAATGTATGTACACAGTGACTCCACCAGCAGAATAGTGAGTGCAGCTCTGGGGTATAATACAGGATGTAACTCAGGATCAGTACAGGATAAGTAATGTCTGTACACAGTGACTCCACCAGCAGAATAGTGAGTGCAGCTCTGGAGTATAATACAGGATGTAACTCAGGGTCAGTACAGGATAAGTAATGTATGTACACAGTGACTCCACCAGCAGAATAGTGAGTGCAGCTCTGGAGTATAATACTGGATATGACTGAGAATCAGTACAGGATAAGTAATGTGTATATACACAGTGACTCCACCAGCAGAATAGTGAGTGCAGCTCTGGGGTATAATACAGGATGTAACTCAGGGTCAGTACAGGATAAGTAATGTATGTACACAGTGACTCCACCAGCAGAATAGTGAGTGCAGCTCTGCAGTATAATACAGGATGTAACTCAGGAGCAGTACAGGATAAGTAATGTATGTACACAGTGACTCCACCAGCAGAATAGTGAGTGCAGCTCTGGGGTATAATACAGGATGTAACTCAGGATCAGTACAGGATAAGTAATGTATGTACACAGTGACTCCACCAGCAGAATAGTGAGTGCAGCTCTGGAGTATAATACAGGATGTAACTCAGGGTCAGTACAGGATAAGTAATGTATGTACACAGTGACTCCAGCAGCAGAATAGTGAGTGCAGCTCTGGAGTATAATACAGGATGTAACTCAGGATCAGTACAGGATAAGTAATGTATGTACACAGTGACTCCACCAGCAGAATAGTGAGTGCAGCTCTGGAGTATAATACAGGATGTAACTCAGGATCAGTACAGGATAAGTAATGTATGTACACAGTGACCCCACCAGCAGAATAGTGAGTGCAGCTGTGGAGTATAATACGGGATGTAACTCAGGAGCAGTACAGGATAAGTAATGTATGTATACAGTGACTCCAGCAGCAGAATAGTGAGTGCAGCTCTGGAGTATAATACAGGATGTAACTCAGGATCAGTGCAGGATAAGTAATGTATGTACACAGTGACTCCACCAGCAGAATAGTGAGTGCAGCTCTAGAGGATAATACAGGATGTAACTCAGGGTCAGTACAGGATAAGTAATGTATATACACAGTGACTCCACCAGCAGAATAGTGAGTGCAGCTCTGGGGTATAATACAGGATGTAACTCAGGAGCAGTACAGGATAAGTAATATATGTACACAGTGACTCCACCAGCAGAATAGTGAGTGCAGCTGTGGAGTATAATACGGGATGTAACTCAGGAGCAGTACAGGATAAGTAATGTATGTACACAGTGACTCCACCAGCAGAATAGTGAGTGCAGCTCTGGAGTATAATACAGGATGTAACTCAGGATCAGTGCAGGATAAGTAATGTATGTACACAGTGACTCCACCAGCAGAATAGTGAGTGCAGCTCTGGAGTATAATACAGGATGTAACTCAGGATCAGTGCAGGATAAGTAATGTATGTACACAGTGACTCCACCAGCAGAATAGTGGGTGCAGCTCTGGAGTATATTACAGGATGTAACTCAGGATCAGTACAGGATAAGTAATGTATGTATACAGTGACTCCACCAGCAGAATAGTGAGTGCAGCTCTGTAGGATGTCACTAATTAATGTTATGCATGTACACAAGGAGAATGTACTTTGTGTTTCTCTATGATGTGCACTGATCAGGCGTTATACAATTCCTCTTTGTCCGTGTTTTTTCCCTCACTGTCATGTGTGTCTCATAACTTTGTTCTACTGACATCATAGTATCAGCCACTTTGATGCCCCCAGAGCGCTAGCTGTTGCTTTAGTCTATGATCACAAGAAGCTGCTGGTGGGATATGTGGGTGATCGGCTCCTCTCATAAACTGACCCAACGTACGTCTACATCTAGGAATACATCGCCAAGCATTTCTTCGTCATGCAGTCACAGATCGGATACGATATATTGGCGGAAGATACAATCACAGCCTTACTACACAACAACCGCAAACTGCTGGAAAAGCACATCACGGCCAAAGAGATCGAGACGTTTGTCAATTTATTAAGACGGAACAGAGAACCCAGGTCAGTGATCCCTCCTACCAGAGATACAAGAGCTGCCGGGAGTTATTCATCTATCTTCCACATTAACTATATATATATACCGCTAATATCCATGTCTTTTATACCGTAGTTTTCTAGTACAGCATCACTATTATATGCATTTTTTTCCACCCTACAGATTTTTGGATTACCTATCAGATTTGTGCGTATCCAACACAACTGCAATTCCTGTGACTCAAGAGCTCATATGCAAATTTATGCTGAGCCCTGGAAATGCTGATATTCTCATCCAGACCAAGTAGGTTTTATGCTTTTTCTTCATCTAACAGGTATCTAGATGTATATTCTTGTTTTAGTCAGAGAAGGTGAACATTGTGTACTTTTCTGGCTCAAAAATGAGTCACCTTCAATAACTACTATACTACTGCCCCCTATGTACAAGAATATAACTACTATAATACTGCCCCCTATGTAGAAGAATATAACTACTATAATACTGCCCCCTATGTACAAGAATATAACTACTATAATACTGCTCCTATGTACAAGAATATAACTACTATAATACTGCCCCCTATGTACAAGAATATAACTACTATAATACTGCCCCCTATGTACAAGAATATAACTACTATAATACTGCCCCCATGTACAAGAATATAACTACTATAATACTGCCCCCTATGTACAAGAATATAACTACTATAATACTGCTCCCTATGTACAAGAATATAACTACTATAATACTGCCCCCTATGTACAAGAATATAACTACTATAATACTGCCCCCTATGTACAAGAATATAACTACTATAATACTGCTCCTATGTACAAGAATATAACTACTATAATACTGCCCCCTATATACAAGAATATAACTACTATAATACTGCCTCCTATATACAAGAATATAACTACTATAATACTGCCCCCTATGTACAAGAATATAACTACTATAATACTGCTACTATGTACAAGAATATAACTACTATAATACTGCCCCCTATGTACAAGAATATAACTACTATAATACTGCCCTCTATGTACAAGAATATAACTACTATAATACTGCCCCCTATGTACAAGAATATAACTACTATAATACTGCTCCCTATGTACAAGAATATAACTGCTATAATACTGCCCCCTATGTACAAAATATAACTACTATAATACTGCCCCCTATGTACAAGAATATAACTACTATAATACTGCCCCCTATGTACAAAATATAACTACTATAATACTGCCCCCTATGTACAAGAATATAACTACTATTATACTGCCCCTATGTACAAGAATATAACTACTATTATACTGCCCCCTATGTACAAGAATATAACTACTATAATACTGCCCTCTATGTACAAGAATATAACTACTATAATACTGCTCCCTATGTACAAGAATATAACTACTATAATACTGCCCCCTATGTACATGAACATAACTACTATAATACTGCCCCCTATGTACAAGAATATAACTACTATAATACTGCCCCCTATGTACAAGAATAGAACTACTATAATACTGTCCCCTATGTACAAGAATATAACTACTATAATACTGTCCCCTATGTACAAGAATATAGCTACTATAATACTGTCCCCTATGTACAAGAATATAACTACTATAATACTGCTCCTATGTACAAGAATATACCTACTATAATACTGCCCCTATCTAGGAGAATATAACTACTATAATACTGCCCCCTATGTACAAGAATATAACTCCTATAATACTGCCCCTATGTACAAGAATATAACTCCTATAATACTTCCCCTATGTACAAGAATATAACTACTAAAATACTGCCCCCTATGTACAAGAATATAACTACTAAAATACTGCCCCCTATGTACAAGAATATAACTACTATAATACTGCCCCTATATACAAGAATATAACTACTATAATACTGCTACTCTGTACAAGAATATAACTACTATAATACTGCCCCCTATGTACAAGAATATAACTACTATAATACTGCCTCCTATGTACAAGAATATAACTACTATAATACTGCCCCTATGTACAAGAATATAACTACTATAATACTGCTTCTCTGTACAAGAATATAACTACTATAATACTGCCCGCTATGTACAAGAATATAACTACTATAATACTGCCCCCTATGTACAAGAATACAACTACTATAATACTGCTCCTATGTACAAGAATATAACTACTATAATAGTGCCCCCTATGTACAAGAATATAACTACTATAATACTGCCTCATATGTACAAGAATATAACTACTATAATATTGCCTCCTATGTACAAGAATATAACTACTATAATACTGCCCCCTATGTACAAGAATATAACTACTATAATACTGCCCCCTATATACAAGAATATAACTACTATAATACTGCCTCCTATGTACAAGAATATAACTACTATAATACTGCTACTATGTACAAGAATATAACTACTATAATACTGCCCCCTATGTACAAGAATATAACTACTGTAATACTGTCCCCTATGTACAAGAATATAACTACTATAATAGTGCCCCCCATGTACAAGAATATAACTACTATAATACTGCCCCCTATGTACAAAATATAACTACTATAATACTGCCCCCTATGTACAAGAATATAACTACTATAATACTGCCCCCTATGTACAAGAATATAACTACTATAATACTGCCCCCTATGTACAAGAATATAACTACTATAATACTGTCCCCTATGTACAAGAATATAACTACTATAATACTGCCTCCTATGTACAAGAATATAACTACTATAATACTGCTACTATGTACAAGAATATAACTACTATAATACTGCCCCCTATGTACAAGAATATAACTACTGTAATACTGTCCCCTATGTACAAGAATATAACTACTATAATAGTGCCCCCCATGTACAAGAATATAACTACTATAATACTGCCCCCTATGTACATGAACATAACTACTATAATACTGCCCCCTATGTACAAGAATATAACTACTATAATACTGCCCCCTATGTACAAGAATATAACTACTATAATACTGCCCCCTATGTACAAGAATATAACTACTATAATACTGTCCCCTATGTACAAGAATATAACTACTATAATACTGCCCCCTATCTACAAGAATATAACTACTATAATACTGCCTCCTATGTACAAGAATATAACTACTATAATACTGCCCCTATATACAAGAATATAACTACTATAATACTGCCCCTATGTACAAGAATATAACTACTATAATACTGCCCCTATGTACAAGAATATAACTACTATAATACTGCCCCCTATGTACAAGAATATAACTACTATAATACTGCCTGCTATGTACAAGAATATAACTACTATAATACTGCCTGCTATGTACAAGAATATAACTACTATAATACTGCCTCCTATGTACAAGAATATAACTACTATAATACTGCTCCTATGAACAAGAATATAACTACTATAATACTGCCCCCTATGTACAGGAATATAACTACTATAATACTGCCCCCTATGTACAGGAATATAACTACTATAATACTGCCCCCTATGTACAGGAATATAACTACTATAATACTGCTCCCTATCTACAAGAATATAACTATTATAATACTGCCTCCTATGTACTAGAATATAACTACTATAATATTGCCTCCTATGTACAAGAATATAACTACTATAATACTGCCCCCTATGTACAAGAATATAACTACTATAATACTGTCCCCTATGTACAAGAATATAACTACTATAATACTGTCCCCTATGTACAAGAATATAGCTACTATAATACTGTCCCCTATGTACAAGAATATAACTACTATAATACTGCTCCTATGTACAAGAATATACCTACTATAATACTGCCCCTATCTAGGAGAATATAACTACTATAATACTGCCCCCTATGTACAAGAATATAACTCCTATAATACTGCCCCTATGTACAAGAATATAACTCCTATAATACTTCCCCTATGTACAAGAATATAACTACTAAAATACTGCCCCCTATGTACAAGAATATAACTACTATAATACTGCCCCTATGTACAAGAATATAACTACTATAATACTGCCCCCTATGTACAAGAATATAACTACTATAATACTGCCCCCTATGTACAAGAATATAACTACTATAATACTGTCCCCTATGTACAAGAATATAACTACTATAATACTGCCCCCTATGTACAAGAATATAACTACTAAAATACTGCCTCCTATGTACAAGAATATAACTACTATAATACTGCCCCCTATGTACAAGAATATAACTACTATAATACTGCCCCCTATGTACAAGAGTATATCTACTATAATACTGCCCCCTATGTACAAGAATATAACTACTATAATACTGCTCCCTATGTACAAGAATATAACTACTATAATACTGCCCCCTATGAACAAGAATATAACTACTATAATACTGCCCCCTATGTACAAGAGTATATCTACTATAATACTGCCTCCTATGTACAAGAATATAACTACTATAATACTGCTCCCTATGTACAAGAATATAACTACTATAATACTGCCCCCTATGAACAAGAATATAACTACTATAATACTGCCCCCTATGTACAAGAGTATATCTACTATAATACTGCCTTCTATGTACAAGAATATAACTACTATAATACTGCCCCCTATGTACAAGAATATAACTATTATAATACTGCCTCCTATGTACTAGAATATAACTACTATAATATTGCCTCCTATGTACAAGAATATAACTACTATAATACTGCCCCCTATGTACAAGAATATAACTACTATAATACTGCCCCCTATGTACAAGAATATACTATAATACTGCCCCTATATACAAGAATATAACTACTATAATACTGCCCCCTATGTACAAGAATATAACTACTATAATGCTGCCCCCTAAGTACAAGAATATAACTACTATAATGCTGCCCCCTAAGTACAAGAATATAACTACTATAATGCTGCCCCTATATACAAGAATATAACTACTATAATACTGCCCCCTATGTACAAGAATATAACTACTATAATACTGCTCCCTATGTACAAGAATATAACTACTATAATACTGTCCCCTATGTACAAGAATATAGCTACTATAATACTGTCCCCTATGTACAAGAATATAACTACTATAATACTGCTCCTATGTACAAGAATATACCTACTATAATACTGCCCCTATCTAGGAGAATATAAATACTATAATACTGCCCCCTATGTACAAGAATATAACTCCTATAATACTGCCCCTATGTACAAGAATATAACTCCTATAATACTTCCCCTATGTACAAGAATATAACTACTAAAATACTGCCCCCTATGTACAAGAATATAACTACTATAATACTGCCCCTATGTACAAGAATATAACTACTATAATACTGCCCCCTATGTACAAGAATATAACTACTATAATACTGCCCCCTATGTACAAGAATATAACTACTATAATACTGTCCCCTATGTACAAGAATATAACTACTATAATACTGCCCCCTATGTACAAGAATATAACTACTAAAATACTGCCCCCTATGTACAAGAATATAACTACTATAATACTGTCCCCTATGTACAAGAATATAACTACTATAATACTGCCCCCTATGTACAAGAATATAACTACTATAATACTGCCCCCTATGTACAAGAGTATATCTACTATAATACTGCCCCCTATGTACAAGAATATAACTACTATAATACTGCTCCCTATGTACAAGAATATAACTACTATAATAATGCCCCCTATGAACAAGAATATAACTACTATAATACTGCCCCCTATGTACAAGAGTATATCTACTATAATACTGCCTCCTATGTACAAGAATATAACTACTATAATACTGCCCCCTATGAACAAGAATATAACTACTATAATACTGCCTCCTATGTACAAGAATATAACTACTATAATACTGCCTCCTATGTACAAGAATATAACTACTATAATACTGCCTCCTATGTACAAGAATATAACTACTATAATACTGCCTCCTATGTACAAGAATATAACTACTATAATACTGCTCCTATGTACAAGAATATAACTACTATAAAACTGCCCCCTATGTACAAGAGTATATCTACTATAATACTGCCCCCTATGTACAAGAATATAACTACTATAATACTGCTCCCTATGTACAAGAATATAACTACTATAATACTGTCCCCTATGTACAAGAATATAACTACTATAATACTGCCCCCTATGTACCAGAATATAACTACTATAATACTGCTCCCTATGTACAAGAAGATAACTACTATAATACTGCCTCCTATGTACAAGAATATAACTACTATAATACTGCCCCCTATGTACAAGAATATAACTACTATAATACTGTCCCCTATGTACAAGAATATAACTACTATAATACTGTCCCCTATGTACAAGAATATAACTACTATAATACTGCCCCCCATGTACAAGAATATAACTACTATAATACTGCTCCCTATGTACAAAAATATAACTACTATAATACTGCCCCCTATGTACAAGAATATAACTACTATAATACTGCCCCCTATGTACAAGAATATAACTACTATAATACTGCCCCCTATGTACAAGAATATAACTACTATAATACTGTCCCCTATGTACAAGAATATAACTACTATAATACTGCCTCCTATGTACAAGAATATAACTACTATAATACTGCCCCCTATGTACAAGAATATAACTACTATAATACTGCTCCCTATGTACAAGAATATAACTACTATAATACTGCCCCCTATGTATAAGAATATAACTACTATAATACTGTCCCCTATGTACAAGAATATAACTATTATAATACTGCCTCCTATGTACAAGAATATAACTACTATAATACTGCCCCTATGTACAAGAATATAACTACTATAATGCTGCCTGCTATCTACAAGAATATAACTACTATAATACTGCCCCTATGTACAAGAATATAACTACTATAATGCTGCCCGCTATGTACAAGAATATAACTACTATAATACTGCCCCCTATGTACACGAATATAACTACTATAATACTGCCCCCTATGTACAAGAATATAACTACTATAATACTGCCCCCTATGTACACGAATATAACTACTATAATACTGCCCCCTATGTACAAGAATATAACTACTATAATACTGCCCCCTATGTACAAGAATATAACTACTATAATACTGCCCCCCTATGTACAAGAATATAACTACTATAATACTGCCCCCTATGTACAAGAATATAACTACTATAATACTGCCCCCTATGTACAAGAATATAACTGCTATAATACTGCTCCCTATGTACAAGAATATAACTACTATAATATTGCCCCCTAGATACAAGAATATAACTACTATAATACTGCCCCCTAGATACAAGAATATAACTACTATAATACTGCTCCCTATGTACAAGAATATAACTACTATAATACTGCCTCCTATGTACAAGAATATAACTACTATAATACTGCCCGCTATGTACAAAAATATAACTACTATAATACTGCCCCCTATGTACAAGAATATAACTACTATAATACTGCCCCCTATGTACCAGAATATAACTACTATAATACTGCTCCCTATGTACAAGAATATAACTACTATAATACTGCCCCCTATGTACAAGAATATAACTACTATAATACTGCCCCCTATGTACAAGAATATAACTACTATAATACTGTCCCCTATGTACAAGAATATAACTACTATAATACTGTCCCCTATGTACAAGAATATAACTACTATAATACTGCCCCCCATGTACAAGAATATAACTACTATAATACTGCTCCCTATGTACAAGAATATAACTACTATAATACTGCCCCCTATGTACAAGAATATAACTACTATAATACTACCCCCTATGTACAAGAATATAACTACTATAATACTGCCCCCTATGTACAAGAATATAACTACTATAATACTGCTCCCTATGTACAAGAATATAACTACTATAATACTGCTCCCTATGTACAAGAATATAACTACTATAATACTGCCCCCTATGTACAAGAATATAACTACTATAATATTGCCCCCTAGATACAAGAATATAACTACTATAATACTGCCCCCTAGATACAAGAATATAACTACTATAATACTGCTCCCTATGTACAAGAATATAACTACTATAATACTGCCTCCTATGTACAAGAATATAACTACTATAATACTGCCCGCTATGTACAAAAATATAACTACTATAATACTGCCCCCTATGTACAAGAATATAACTACTATAATACTGCCCCCTATGTACCAGAATATAACTACTATAATACTGCTCCCTATGTACAAGAATATAACTACTATAATACTGCCCCCTATGTACAAGAATATAACTACTATAATACTGCCCCCTATGTACAAGAATATAACTACTATAATACTGTCCCCTATGTACAAGAATATAACTACTATAATACTGTCCCCTATGTACAAGAATATAACTACTATAATACTGCCCCCCATGTACAAGAATATAACTACTATAATACTGCTCCCTATGTACAAGAATATAACTACTATAATACTGCCCCCTATGTACAAGAATATAACTACTATAATACTACCCCCTATGTACAAGAATATAACTACTATAATACTGCCCCCTATGTACAAGAATATAACTACTATAATACTGCTCCCTATGTACAAGAATATAACTACTATAATACTGCTCCCTATGTACAAGAATATAACTACTATAATACTGCTCCCTATGTACAAGAATATAACTACTATAATACTACCCCCTATGTACTAGAATATTACTACTATAATACTGCCCCCTATGAACAAGAATATAGCTACTATAATACTGCCCCCTATGTACAAGAGTATATCTACTATAATACTGCCTCCTATGTACAAGAATATAACTACTATAATACTGCTCCCTATGTACAAGAATATAACTACTATAATACTGCCCCCTATGAACAAGAATATAACTACTATAATACTGCCCCCTATGTACAAGAATATAACTACTATAATACTGCCCTCTATGTACTAGAATATAACTACTATAATATTGCCTCCTATGTACAAGAATATAACTACTATAATACTGCCCCCTATGTACAAGAATATAACTACTATAATACTGCCCCCTATGTACAAGAATATACTATAATACTACCCCTATATACAAGAATATAACTACTATAATACTGCCCCCTATGTACAAGAGTATAAGTACTATAATGCTGCCCCCTAAGTACAAGAATATAACTACTATAATGCTGCCCCCTAAGTACAAGAATATAACTACTATAATGCTGCCCCTATATACAAGAATATAACTACTATAATACTGCCCCCTATGTACAAGAATATAACTACTATAATACTGCTCCCTATGTACAAGAATATAACTACTATAATACTGTCCCCTATGTACAAGAATATAGCTACTATAATACTGTCCCCTATGTACAAGAATATAACTACTATAATACTGCTCCTATGTACAAGAATATACCTACTATAATACTGCCCCTATCTAGGAGAATATAACTACTATAATACTGCCCCCTATGTACAAGAATATAACTCCTATAATACTGCCCCTATGTACAAGAATATAACTCCTATAATACTTCCCCTATGTACAAGAATATAACTACTATAATACTGTCCCCTATGTACAAGAATATAACTACTATAATACTGCCCCCTATGTACCAGAATATAACTACTATAATACTGCTCCCTATGTACAAGAATATAACTACTATAATACTGCCCCCCTATGTACAAGAATATAACTACCATAATACTGCCCCCTATGTACAAGAATATAACTACTATAATACTGCTCCTATGTACAAGAATATAACTACTATAATACTGCACCTATGTACAAGAATATAACTACTATAATACTGCCCCCCTATGTACAAGAATATAACTACTATAATACTGCCTCCTATGTACAAGAATATAACTACTATAATACTGCCCGCTATGTACAAAAATATAACTACTATAATACTGCCCCCTATGTACAAGAATATAACTACTATAATACTGCCCCCTATGTACAAGAATATAACTACTATAATACTGCTCCCTATGTACAAGAATATAACTACTAAAATACTGCCCCCTATGTACAAGAATATAACTACTATAATACTGCCCCCTATGTACAAGAATATAACTACTATAATACTGTCCCCTATGTACAAGAATATAACTCCTATAATACTGCCCCCTATGTACAAGAATATAACTACTATAATACTGTCCCCCATGTACAAGAATATAACTACTATAATACTGCCCCCCATGTACAAGAATATAACTACTATAATACTGCTCCCTATGTACAAGAATATAACTACTATAATACTGCCCCCTATGTACAAGAATATAACTACTATAATACTGCCCCCTATGTACAAGAATATAACTACTATAATACTGTCCCCTATGTACAAGAATATAACTACTATAATACTGTCCCCTATGTACAAGAATATAACTACTATAATACTGCCCCCTATGTACAAGAATATAACTACTATAATACTGTCCCCTATGTACAAGAATATAACTACTATAATACTGTCCCCTATGTACAAGAATATAACTATTATAATACTGCCTCCTATGTACAAGAATATAACTGCTATAATACTGCCCCTATGTACAAGAATATAACTACTATAATGCTGCCTGCTATCTACAAGAATATAACTACTATAATACTGCCCCTATGTACAAGAATATAACTACTATAATGCTGCCTGCTATGTACAAGAATATAACTACTATAATACTGCCCCCTATGTACACGAATATAACTACTATAATACTGCCCCCTATGTACAAGAATATAACTACTATAATACTGCCCCCTATGTACAAGAATATAACTACTATAATACTGCCCCCTATGTACACGAATATAACTACTATAATACTGCTCCCTATATACAAGAATATAACTACTATAATACTGCCCCCTATGTACAAGAATATAACTACTATAATACTGCCCCCTATGTACAAGAATATAACTACTATAATACTGCCCCCTATGTACACGAATATAACTACTATAATACTGCCCCCCTATGTACAAGAATATAACTACTATAATACTGCCCCCTATGTACAAGAATATAACTACTATAATACTGCCCCCTATGTACAAGAATATAACTGCTATAATACTGCTCCCTATGTACAAGAATATAACTACTATAATATTGCCCCCTAGATACAAGAATATAACTACTATAATACTGCCCCCTAGATACAAGAATATAACTACTATAATACTGCTCCTATGTACAAGAATATAACTACTATAATACTGCCCCCTATGTACAAGAATATAACTACTATAATACTGCCCCCCTATGTACAAGAATATAACTACTATAATACCGCCCCTATGTACAAGAATATCACTACTATAATACTGCCCCCTGTGCTCCATTCTGTGTTTGCAGTGTTGTTGGTCGAGTCCACGATGCTGCCCCCTATGTACAAGAATATGTGTTCTTTGTTTCTGGCAGACTGGTCTCCACGCAGATGGACAACCCCCTGGACTGTTCTGTTCTGGCCGATGACATTGAGGAGGAGGAGGTTTGGTTGTATTGGATTGACAGTAATAAGGAACCGCACGGTAAAGCTATACGACATCTCGCACAAGAGGCAAAGGAAGGGACAAAAATGGACCTGGAAGTGTTAACGTACTACAGGTGGGCGCGGTTTTCTTCAGTGTTCTTTTGAGTGTTGGATATTACCCACATGGACCCGTAAGCAGAACCCTTGTGTTAGAGGATAATCTTCTGTCTGCTCTTAGTCACCACTAGGGGGAGCTTCAGTGTACTTCATTTTGGCAGCCATCATCACTGCTCTTGATAATTACATTTGACTATCCCGTAGACATCCCTAGATAACGTAAATGTCTTAATGTCCGCCCCCTTTAGTTGCCATCTCCTGCCGGTATTAGCCATCCATACCCCTCTGATTCACATCTAGGTATCAGTTGAACCTGTTTGCGCGGATGTGCCTGGACCGCCAGTATCTGGCCATCAACCAGATCTCCACGCAGCTGTCGGTGGATCTGATCCTGCGCTGTATGTCCGATGAGAGCCTCCCGTATGATCTTCGCGCCTCTTTTTGTCGCCTAATGCTGCACATACACGTGGACAGAGACCCCCAGGAATCGGTGGTCCCGGTGAAGTACGCCAGACTCTGGACAGAGATTCCCACACGGATCAGCATCCATGAGTGAGTGTGCAGTCACGTCTCTTCACTTAGCTCCTTGGAGAAGGTTATAAGGACAACAAACAACAATCATCTGTGTTTGCAGCTACGACTCCTTCACCGATTCCTCCAGAGACGAGATGAAGAGTAAGTTCGCTCTGACCATGGAGTTTGTGGAAGAATACCTGAAGGAAGTGGTGACACAGTCCTTCCCTTTTGGTGACAAAGAGAAGAATAAGCTAACGTTTGAGGTAAGAAGTTATACCTGTGCCTTAAGGAACGGTCATGTCTTATACTGCAGTCACATGCAGAGTCCTGCTGCGCCTTGCGTCTTCCTGCTGTCACTTGTAGGCAGCATGTTGCTGGATTCCTGTTAGCTCTCAGGATGCAGAACCTCCGATCTCCCTTCGGTGTTTATACACGGCATGCTCAGCTATACTTATCATTTTGCTGGATGACTACTTGCTCTCAGATGGCAGGACATCAAATTGTGCCTATACAGAGTGTGCACAGAGCTGGTCAGAGTTCTGTTAACTCTCAGTTTTCTAATTTCACATCTCCTTGCCGCCTCCTGCTTGCTCAGTGTATGCACATAGACATTAGAATTTTGCTTTATCCCTGTTAGCTCTCAGTTTGTAGGACCTCAAATCTCCCTTCTTCTGATTACAGAGTGACATAGTATGTTAAGCTGAAGAAAGACCTATGTCCATCTAGTTGCTTATACAAAGTGTGTACAGCTCTAGAGTGTTGCTGGATTCATGTTAGCTCTCAGGTTTCACAGTTTCATCTCTCCTAGCTTTCTTCTGCTTGTTCAGTGTAGGCTTATAAGTGTTAGAATGTTGCTGGATTCATGTTAGGACCTCAAATATCCCTCCTTTTTCTTCTCTGCCTATACATAAGATGCAGAGCTGTTTTCAGAATACTGCTGGATTCATGTTAGCTCTCAGATTTCACAGTTTCATCTTTCCTAGCTTTCTTCTACCTTGTTCAGTGTAGGTTTATAAGTGTTAGAATGTTGCTGGATTCATGTTAGCTCTCAGGTTGTGGGACCTCAAATATCCCTCCTTTTTGTTCTCTGCCTATACATAAGATGCAGAGCTGTTTTCAGAATACTGCTGGATTTCTGTGAGCTCTCAGGTGGTTCACTTTCACATATCGCTGTGTCTTTCTTGTCTCGTGTACGCACATTGTTATTAGGACTTTACTAGATTCGCAGGTTGCAGGATTTCAAATCTTCCTATATCTGCTTTAGCACATACACAGTAAATACGGCTGTATTCACATTTCTGCTGTAGGCCTGTTAGCTCTCAGGTTGTAGGACCTCAAATCTATCTACTTGTTCACTGTCTACATAGAACATGTGCAGCCAAATTTAAAATGTTCCTGGATGTCTTTGCAGAATTTCCCATCACGTTGCCACCTCCTACTTGTTCAGTGCTTGGTTCATATTGATATTAGGATTCTACTGGATTCCTGTTAGGTCCCAGGTTAGAGGGCCTAAAATAGTATTCCTCCTCCTTGTTCATTGTCTACATGTAGCTATAATCTGTTGGTTTTCTGCTAGTCCTCAGCTTGGCAGAGTTCACATTCCTCTGCTGCCCCCCTGCTTGTTCAGTGTCTGCACACATATATAAGGTTTCTGTTAGCTCTCGGATTGTCGGACCTCTAATCATCCTCCAGTTGCATTCAGACATCTAATGCATTGCTGTTAGCTCTCAGGGTTCACAGTTCTCCAACTCCTCGATGATCACTGCTCTGATTTGTACCTTTAGGCCATGATTGTCCATTTATGTAAGAAATGATCCAGGAAGCTCCCCGTTCTCCCGCAGGTGGTTCACTTGGCACGAAATCTCATCTACTTTGGATTCTACAGCTTTAGTGAGCTCCTCCGGCTGACACGAACCCTGCTGGCCATCCTTGACATCGTCCAGAGCCCCGTGTCTTCATACCTGGAGAGACTCAGCAAGTTTCAGGACGGAGGTATCAAATAACCTGGCATGAAATAGCAATTTAGTAAGAATTCTGAGATGGCCCAGGGCAAAACATAATATGCGCCCCAGTCATGTGTTGTAGGGGGGAGAAATGAAGTATAATACTGCTCAAAGAATAGTACCGTACAATGCCTAAATAATACCACCATACAGTGCAGCAATCACAAGGCCGTAACAGTGCTATACATTACCCACATCATACCGCCATATAGCAAAACCCTATAGTCCCAGTCTATACTGCCAGACATGAACACAGCACCCAGATAATACCATCATATGGCTGCACATTACTGTTCTTTACAGTGCTCACATAATTGTGCTATATAGTGCATTAACCCCTTGACACATGGACATTCCGTGGCAAATCTGTCCCATGTGGACCAAAGCTAGAAAGTTTTTTCAGGCAGCGCCCACTGAGATGCAGCGGGGTTTGGAACAGAAGCGTTGCTCCGAGCCCTGCATATTGGCTGGCACTCATAAAAATTGCAGGTGCAGCTCTCATTACAATCAATGGGAGCTGTTCTTGTAATTGCGTGCCAGGATCCCAATGATTTCAATGAGAGTTGTGCCTGCAATTACAAGTGCCAACCACTACACAGGAAACGGAGCAGTGCTTCCACCCCGACCCTGGAGTATCCCGGTAGACGCTGCCTGGAAAACCCATTTACTTTTGGCTGAGGGATTCCCAGCCTGGGAGATGCGGCACGCCAGTCTGAAATCCCTGCCATAAGGGGTTAAAATGCAGATAACAGTCCTATCCAGTGGGCAGGATCACAGCCCACCGCTGTGCCGGAATATCAGAGCTTACAGGGGTGAGATAAAACTGTATTTGGCGTCCTGCAGACACGGCTGCCGCCAATGACGGCTACAGTTCTAGACACAAGTGAAGCCTGTCAGGGGGCCGAACTGGAAATGAGTAAATCGGTGTGTCAGACTAATGTGTTAAAGACACTGTGTTCCCCAGAAAGCCTTCTGTACCGACAGACCGTCAGCGGTAAGACGTCTCCCATAGAGCCGTCTCAGGTCATTAGAAAGATACGCTTGTCGCAAGGATTTACTTCTTCCAGAATTCCACCCAGGATCCGAGAAAATGGTATTTAATGCAAAGAAGGAGGCCGCTAAGATGAGGAAGCCTGCCGTGCGGCACCTGAATAATACTACTACCTTGTTTTCCCGGAAATAAGCCCTACCCTTTTCTGGCTTTTCGGGGAGGCTTGAAATATGCCCCCTAGCTGCATTACATAAAGAAAAGGAATACATTACCTAGCCGCTCGGCCCACGTCCCTCCCGCTGCTCTGCCCTCGGCCACCCACAGAAGATCACTTCCTGGTTGCGGAATTCATAAATCCCGCCTCCAGGAAGTGATGACTCAGATTGGTTCTGCAGCGTTGCTCAGCCAATCAATGCAGCACTCGATGAACCAATCAGAGCCATCGTGTTGTGGAGGTGGGATTTATGAAATGGCCAATCAATGCCGCGGCTCAGTGTGTCAGAGCTCCAGAGAGCAGCGAGAGGGACCTGGATCGATAGTGCTAGGTAAGTAAAATGAGACACCCCCCCAAAAATAAGCACTAGCACCTCTTTTGGGGCAAAAATGAATATAAGACGGGGTCTTAGTTTTGAGGAAACACGTTATAATGCTGGCAAAATAGTGTCATACCGTGAACACATTTGTCAGCATCTACATGTATAATACAGTTAAACAGTGAGCACATATGACTGGCATACAGTGCCTACATACTGTAGTACTGCCATATAGAGCCCATAGAGCACACATCAGTCCCTGCAATGCCAACAGTATAACACAATACATATAAAATAATACTGCCATGTATAATATCATACAATGAGCAAGTGGGGCTAGTATACAGAGCCTGCGTAATACCGCCATGCATTGCTGATACACAGTGATCTTGCTATCAGTCCCTACATAACACCGCAGCACCCACATAACAGCGCCATACAGTGGTGAATGGTGGCCCTAAAAGGCGGCCAGCACAATTTGCATTGGCGGCATGAATAATCCCAGCCCCCGTCGGCCTTCTTACCCATAAACCTTCCTTGCCGATAAAGTTTCCCTTTTCCAAACACCCATTTAAGACAAAAAAAAAAAAAGTTTTGCAGCCGCCTCTGAATTAAAGCCCAAACTTTTCCTAATCTGCCCCCTTCACCTCCCCCGCCTCCTGCCTTAGGTAGTGAAATGGGAGCAATTACGGCGCATTTACATTCCTATCTATAGCATTCCATAGGAGGTAAATGATGTATGTCGGCTTATCAGCACTTTGCGAATCTCCGCCAAGAAAAGAAGCCGATAGATTGAATTTTCCCCGTACCGTCTTTCATTGTCTTACATGAAGGTTCCGGGGACGGCGCATTGTCCGCCGCCGCCTGTTAAAATATTCACTTTCACACTATTGAGTCATCTCGCCGGTCCATAAATCCTGTTAATGTTAGCGCGGTAATTTCGCCATTTTTCGGTTTTTTTCCTTCCCTCCCTTGTCTGCGGAGTCTGAAGTGGGTATAAATGGCATGTGTTCCCCTTTGTGCGCTCCGTCTCTTATCATATCTTTTTAAAGCTGCGAGGTAGAATATGTCACTCTTGCAGCTGGCAGGTTAATGAGCTGGTACAATAGTCAATGCCTCCGGGCCATCTATTGTCTCGCCAGTCATTAGATTCCTTGTATCAAGTGCGCTGAGTTCATTCTGAATATGAAAAGCCGCAATGGATTGTCCCAGACAGCTCAACGCCGAACTCGCATGTTTTAAGAGTTTTTTCCCGGCTCTTAATTAGCTCAAGTTTAAACTGTCAATTATGATCATTTATATAATACCTGACTCCTCGAAAAGGAGAGAAGAGGAAAAAAGTTTCTTAAAGGGCCCCCGAAACTGAAAACTAAGAAGGAATACATAGGATAAAGGAGGGAGCAGACGCTCATTCTATGATATGGGGCGATGGCTCGTCGCCGGACCGGCTGATGTCACTTGAACGCTTTAATCATGTGGCCTTTTCCCCCCAATTTTGGTATTTCTTCCCCACTTTCAAAAAATCCTAACTTTTATTTACCCATCAATGTATCTGTGTGAGAGCTTGTGTTCTGCCAGACGGGTCATATTTCTCATTGGTGCTCCCTAATGTGCCATATAATGGACTGGGAAGCGTTAAACACTTTCTAAGTGGTTTCTACAATGGAAAGACATATGGCACTCTGTTTGTTTTTTAAACCTGTATTACCTTTTATCTTTATAATTAATTTTTTTTTTAACCTATTTTTTAATTTTTTTAGCCCCATAGGAGACTTGAACTTGTGATCGTTTTATCGCTCATACAGCATAATGTAATACCATAGTATTACATTACATTATACCACACTTTGACAGGCAGTTTATCAAGACATACCACAGGCAAGCCTCGTTAGACATCCATTCATGGCAGCCCTGGGGACCTTTGGAGGGCTCCAGGCTGCCATGGCACCCAGACAGCCCCCCATGATCTCATCATGTGGGCCGTCTGGGACCCCTAATCACCATTTGGGGCATTTAAATGCTGTTGTCAGAATTGAAGTAGCATTTAAAGGGCTATGAACTGCAATCAGCATTAGCACTGATCGCAGCTATTGTGGGCAGGTATCAGCTGTCAACTCTGATCTGCTGTGATCAGTAGAAGAACCTTGCAGCAAGTGTTCAGTCTCCCTGCAGTGCCACCACTGGAGAAACTAGGCATTACATGGTGCATCCATTGAAAGGAATGGGCTATCTATGCACTCGTAGTTGTTCTCCTCTCTCCTGAACCAGGGGATCAATGTCTGTTATCAGCCAATGACCTAAGGGGCCCTTCAGATGGCGGAACACGCCTTGGATGTTTCTGTGCTGGGTCTTCCAGAGCAGGAGACGCGTTTTGAAGCTGCTCTTCTCTCTTGAGCCGAGGGTCCGCATCTGTTACCACTGATTGATGTAGAGGACCGTTCAGACAACGGAATGTGCCTTGGATTTTTCTACCTGGATTCCACCTCCACATCTAGGTCAGATTTGCACTTCAGTGTACCGCGGATCCGCATGCAGATTTAACCCTTTTAAATGGACAAATCCACAGGGTGGGACCTCTGGACCGGGGTGGGAGTTAGCAGCAGTTGCTCCCCAGCCACAGGCGCATTAATGAGTGGAGCTTCATTTTGGTTTTCAGGTTCTAGGAACCATTAGACCATTTTTTAGCTTTTTATTCCCATTAAATGACTTCCCTCCGCAAACTGCCCGTATAGGTTACACCATGTCCTGTTCGGTAAGACACAGGTATTGTAGTTTGTGTTGTAGCGCCCCCTCTGCTAGAGCCCTATACAGTGTGGAGCCAGTCCTTCCTTCTAAGGAGAAATGCAAGTAGTGATTGTGTTGCCATATGTAGCATACTGTGTTCTCAAAACTCAGAGCTTGTTTGCATATGCTTTTTCCCAGAGAGCATTGCCTGGCCTATAGGAGCTCCCTATTAGCGGTCTCAATAAGGAGAGACCTTATCCCACGTACACCAACTAGTAGTGAGACGCAGAGCATTAAGTGGGCACAACCAGTGGCCGACACTTCTGCTTTTTGGTTGTCATTTTAATAAGATGGACCAGATTATAGGGGTCCAACCTAGGTGACTGCCTCCCTTTTAAGGGTTAAATGACTAGCCAGAGCTATGCTACACGTGGCGCCTGTTACGTGGTTCCACTTGTTACAGGATATCCGCTCATTAACCGCACTGAGGAGATCTTTTTTTGACAGAGGAGTCTGCAGAGTATTTACATTGCCGTACGAGTGTAGAGAGAAGGTGGAAGAACACCCAGTTCGCTCTTAGCGCTAGAAACAAAAAAGCAAATCTGGACGCAGCATCCTTGTAGAACGCCACCCTGCGCGGCGTTGTCTTGTATCCACCCTGCGCGGCGTTGTCCTGTGTCCACCCTGCGCGGCGTTGTCCTGGGTCCGCCCTGCGCGGCGTTGTCCTGGGTCCGCCCTGCGCGGCGTTGTCCTGGGTCCGCCCTGCGCGGCGTTGTCCTGGGTGCGCCCTGCGCGGCGTTGTCCTGGGTGCGCCCTGCGCGGCGTTGTCCTGGGTGCGCCCTGCGCGGCGTTGTCCTGGGTGCGCCCTGCGCGGCGTTGTCCTGGGTGCGCCCTGCGCGGCGTTGTCCTGGGTCCGCCCTGCGCGGCGTTGCCCTGGGTCCGCCCTGCGCGGCGTTGCCCTGGGTCCGCCCTGCGCGCCGTTGCCCTGGGTCCGCCCTGCGCGCCGTTGCCCTGGGTCCGCCCTGCGCGCCGTTGCCATGGGTCCGCCCTGCGCGCCGTTGCCTTTTATTTCCCCTTCTGAATATTTAGCTCCTCTATGGTAAGCTTTCGATATTGGGGTCACTGTCCCTTTAAATCTCCGTTTTGGCCTGTTACTGTATAATTCATTAGTGTGTAATATTTAGCCTGTCGCTTTGTGTAAGGAAGGTTTATTTTGTGCCGCATTTATATTCTGATTAATGGCCGCCCGCATTCTGAAGTAAAAATCTCTTGCCGACCTCGATCGGAGAATTAAGCTGAAAATGACCCAAACGAGGGATTTATGGTTTATATTTAGCCAGTAAATCCCGAAATGGTGCGTTTTTCTTTGTGCGGCACAGCGGTGGGAACTGAAAGGAGGCTGAACAACGGCCCACTGATGTGCTGTAATGTGTCACTGTCCTAGGTAACAATGTGATGAGGACCATTCACGGAGTGGGCGAGATGATGACGCAAATGGTCCTCAGCAGGGGGTCTGTGTTGCCCATGGCGGTGCCCGATATCCAGCCAGGACTCCATTCCAGCAAGCATACGACTGATAGTGAAGATATCACTGTTATGGACACCAAACTGAAAATCATCGAGATCCTGCAGGTAGAACTTCATGTTCCTGTCACTTTAAGTAAGGTCCAGTGGGTACAGTGATGGGCTCAGTAATTGCCCCGGGTATGGGGATAGTTGATGCTTTCGCCCCTTGGTATAGCACAAGCTTTGCCCAGTACATTGGATCCTTCCTGTTTCTTGTGATGATAGAAAGGATCCCTGGTGTTCCTGCCTCCCCCAGACACATCTAAAAGCCCGACCACTAAGAACCAGCAAAGAATCTTGTAGCGTATGTAATGGTAACCGTTGTGTCTTTCAGTTCATACTCAGCGTAAGGCTGGATTACCGCATCTCCTATATGTTGTCTATTTACAAGAAGGAATTTGGGGATAATAGCGGCAGCGTTGACAACTCCACGGCATCCACAGTGACTCCTCCTGACAACCCGACTCTCTCAGGTTAGAGGGTTAGGGTTATATACTTACGATGTCTCCCACTACTCAGATACCCACAGGGCTTTACAGCAAAGCCAATAGCGTAGCACTGGATGTTGGAAGAAATATAGATATGAAGTGCATATCAACACAGTGCAAATACAAATGTAACTAAGGACTTGTCATTAGAAGATAGGGCCAGAGGGTGATGGTAACTGAACGACGGCGATGATTACAATGAGACTGGAATAGATGATATGGAACCGAAATAACAACCAGAGAAATGCTGAGCCTAACGCTGGCTCTTCCTAATCTCTCCCTGACGCTGTCCCTCAACACCAGACCCCACTGCCCCTAAACAACACTGTGCTGTCCCTATGGATGACCCTGGCTAAGAAAATGGAGTTACTTTAGATTCAGTCATGATACATTCTCTTACATTCTCTTACTATTCCTGATAACTTTTGGGCACTACGGTTGAGAAAAGAAGCAAATGCTGGAATTACCCAAGGCAACCAGAAAGAATCAAAGAAGGAAAAGTTGGACAAACCGCAATCTAGTCACTGAGAAAAAGGATCAGATATGCTCCGTCCTTCTCCTCTTTTGGCATGGGGTTCGAAATGCGATCCGAAAGATGATGAGATTGATGTCTAACCTCGGCCCGTCTCTTGTAACTGGATAAATGTCCAGCATCTTCTAGCATAAGGGTCTGGGACTTATCTGCACAGACCAGTGGGGATTGGCAGTCTGGAGGTATCCACACCCCCAGGAGCAACTCCTAACAGGTATCCTGCAGCATATCGCTGCATTTTGGCAGTAACTGAGCCTCTAGATCATGTAAACTTGTAGGCGGGTGAAGTTGGCGTCCCAGGCGGTCCCATACATGTTCTATTGGTGATAAATCTGGTGACCAGGCGGTTACAGCAGTGTGACAATGTTGTGGGGGCTCCTGGGACCCCCTTGTGTGTGCGGCCGAGCATTATCCTGCTGGGAGCCGCCATGAGAGGAACACATGTGGCTACAGATGTCATCTATGAACGACGGCCTGTTTTCTGTGAATGGAGGCTGGCGGGCTGAAAGGATCTCCAAGCCGCTGCACCTCCATTCACTGAGCAATGATCACTCCTGTGTAAAAGCAGGATGACTGTCTGGTGCACCCGTCATTCATCCAGTGTTAAATGACCCCAATAATATAGGTATATCTAATACGCTGTAAGTCTGCATGGTGCACTACACGTACCTGTGATACCGGCACCTGTGATACATGCTCTATCTGTGTGCAAGTATAATTCTAAGCAGCCCCCCCAATGTAAAGTAGGTGTGTTATGGGTAGCTCATCAGTATTTTGCACCTGTGCTGCCTCCCCAGTATAGCATTTAGCCTTCTGCGCGCTGCTGGGAACTATTATTTGTTCCTGGCCTTGAACCTTTGTATCAGAAAAGCCACAAACTCGGAAACATAAACTGGACTAGAAAACCAAAGAGCAGGACACACAGACTAGACAAGAACTAGGCAGTAGAATAAGGAGACCTGGATGGAGCACATGTTGTCACAGCTATCAACTGCACCACGCTGCAGTAACCAACAGTATTTATGGAAAGGCGAACCAATCAGACCCACCTCTCTGTAAAGAGACTGATCAGTGTGGTCTGCTAATCCCCTCCAATGGGTCATAGCAACTACCCCAACAACTTAGAAAGCAGGAGAGGAAGTAGGATTTCTCCTGCAGAGTGGAACAGTACGGAACATGCAAAAACCGTTACTCACAGTTCTTCTTACTTTACAGTGGTCGTGCCTGACATAGATGAGATTGCAGCGCGAGCGGAAACTATGTTTGCTGGAAGGTAAGCCTAAGATGAGTTAACCCTTCAAGCGCGACTGTCCACAACAATAGATACTTTGTATACTTAAGGCCCTCTTACATGCTACGCCATGAAAACACGTGCAGTGGAAGAACGATCAGCGATCATTTGCTAATCGCATCCTCCATGCACACCTGAAAATCATTAGCAGTCTGCTGCTGCATTGGCGTGCGAATAGAGACGGGTGGACCAGAGTGATCTGCGGCCCGCGTCCGTTCGCTGAGCGATCACCACTTCTGTGTAAAAGCTCAGGCGTGATCACTGCTGCAACGGTAAATGGGCCCTATACTGCTCCAACACACACTTTAACCCTAAATTACTGGACATTTTACCTGGTAACACCGCCTTTCCTAAACGGTAACAAGCCCCGCCCCTTCTGCGGTCCGTATCTTATTGTAATACAACTGTGTCACATTCAGTAGAGAGAGGAATCCGGTGGAACTGGATGATGAAGGCGGCAGAACCTTCCTGCGGGTTCTCATCCATCTCATCATGCACGATTACCCGCCGCTGCTCTCCGGAGCCCTCCAACTACTCTTCAAGCATTTCAGCCAGAGAGCCGAGGTCCTGCAGGCCTTCAAACAGGTAAGAAGAAGCTTTATTAGCAGTGTTGCGACACCATGTAATGGGGTAGGCCGCCATTTAAATTGGAGGGTCACCTTTAAGTCCTTAGTGCCGCAGCCTGTTTTGGGCCTAACGACGCAACGGTTTTTGGTGGGATATTCATCTCCAATCTTCTATGTTCCATCGACATGGCCGTACGAGGGCTTATTTTTGCGTGGCCAGCTGTAACATCGTATGTTAAGTGGAGAAAAGACACCTGTCCATCCCGTTCAGCTCCAATCGGCAATCAGAATAACCCCGGATCACCGACTCGTAATCAGGGATGTAACATGTTAAATTGTATCCCTCAAGGAAGGCGTCCAGAACCTCTTGTACTCTTGTATCACCATCACCACCTCCTCAGGCAGACGGCTCCACAGTCTCACCGCTCTTACAGTAAAGAACCCGCTTCTATGTCAGTGTAGAAACCTTCTTTCCTCTAGACGTAGAGGGCGCCCCCTTGTTACAGTCCTGGGTATTATAGAGAGATCTCTGTACGTTCTCCTGATATATTTATACATAATTATTAGGTCTCCCCTCAGTCATCTCGCCATGCACCCCTAGACCTCTTTTGATGCACCCCATGATACTATTTGCCTTGGCAGCAGCTGCCTGACACTGGTTACTCCAATTATTCTTACAGTTAACTAAACCCCCCAAGTCCTTCTCCGTGTCGGGGTCCCCAGTGGTTTCCCATTAGTGTGTAATGGTGACAAGTATTTCCTGCCTGTGTGCAGAACCTTACATGTATTACACCTCATTTGCCATTTTTCTGCCCCCTATGGTACCCCACTGGTAACGGTAATCTCTCCAATACTGCCCCCTGTGGTACCCCACTGGTAACGGTAATCTCTCCAATACTGCCCCCTGTGGTACCCCACTGGTAACGGTAATCTCTCCAATACTGCCCCCTGTGGTACCCCACTGGTAACGGTAATCTCTCCAATACTGCCCCCTGTGGTACCCCACTGGTAACGGTAATCTCTCCAATACTGCCCCCTGTGGTACCCCACTGGTAACGGTAATCTCTCCAATACTGCCCCCTGTGGTACCCCACTGGTAACGGTAATCTCTCCAATACTGCCCCCTGTGGTACCCCACTGGTAACGGTAATCTCTCCAATACTGCCCCCTGTGGTACCCCACTTGTAACAGTAATCTCTCCAATACTGCCCCCGGTGGTACCCCACTGGTAACAGTAATCTCTCCAATACTGCCCCCGGTGGTACCCCACTGGTAACAGTAATCTCTCCAATACTGCCCCCTGTGGTACCACAAAGATGGCGAAGCACAAGCTTGCGATGCGTTTTTAACCTAATCGTTGAGCGGTAGGCGCACTAAGTATGTAAGATATATTTACACATTTCTTCTTCATTGTCTGTACTCTTATTTTAGAGGACATTGTTCCAGTCGGTGAGTTTTAGGGAATCTCTGAGCAGATTGAACTTTGCCTTCCTAAGGCCGAATGCACACGGTTGGGTCAGATACCGCATCAGAATTCGCCCCTGTGCCCGGCCGGTGACCCCGTCCAGATTCTTCATAATCTGCATTGCGGATGTGCCAGCCGGCGCACATGCACAGTACAGATTATGCTGCGCCGTCACTAAGTGATGATGCGGCTTACGTGACCTTACCACAATGATGACTGCAGAAGGACCGCGGATCAGACGGCTTCCATTGACTTCAATGGAAGCCGCCCCTGTGGAATCCGTGCTGGAATACAACATGCTGCGATTTTACCACCGCAAGAGGAAAATCGCAAATTATTTCCACTCGTGGACAGAGAAAAGCGATTATCAATATCATTTTCATGGGCGATATTTGCTGCAGACTCCGGAGGCGGATGCTTGCTCCCGATTCCGCAATGCAAATACGCCCGAGTGCATTTGGGCTTAAGTTCAATATTTTTGTAGCTCCCCTATAAAACTCACAAGGCCACCCGACACGCACAGGAATGCTGTAATGGTCCCTAAAAGAGTACAGGCCGCAGAGCACATAGGAGCAGGAAGGTGATGTAGATCTACCTGCGCCCCCTGATGTACGGGGATCTCCGAAGCGAGGGGCCAGGGAATAGATTTCCATCCGTGGGTACGAGAATTGGCTGGTTAAAGGGGGGTTGTTAGCTGTAGATGGTGGTGCTGGTAGATTTGGCCGGTTAGATACTCACCCACAGCGTAGAAACCACTTACCTTTTCATCATGGAAGCAATAGCTCCAGAAACTCCAGCACTGTGCACCCCTGCCGATAGAGAGGAAGGCTGTTCCCCAGTTGGGGAGGCGCTATGGCCGGTGGGCCAGGGTCAGATTAACGTCCGCCATGCCTCTTTGTCTTCTGAGTCTCAGGCTGGAAAGAGAGTGGTTAATGGCAGTCTGTTTGCCATCCTTGGTGCGGTAACAGGTAGGGTCTAGTGCCAGCCCTGTATTCCCAGATTCAGGAAGCTAAAGGCGGAAGACCGGTTAACAAAGAGGTCTGTTTCCTACAGACACTAAGCTAAAACTGCTTAACTTGTGGCCTGCAGAAGAAGTATAGCTGGTAGGAGGAGCTAACGCCTTTTTGCTTAGTGTCCGACTCCTAGTGGCAGCAGCTATACCTACGGTCTAAGCTGTCTCATTCAATGCAACGGGTAGGAAATGATTATTTTATCCCCTCTCTCATGGTTTTCTGCTTTCGCTAGCTCTGAGCTCTCACTTACCAGCATCTCTGCTGGTTCGGTGTCTGGGAGCGGTAGTCTTTACACCTGACACATACTGGAATGCAATGCAGTTAGTATCTGATATAAGCTGTTAAGGGGTCTGTCAATCCATACAATGTAGCAACCAGCACGATTCTATATGCAACTGTAGATGTGGCTAGAGTATAACACATGGCATATATCCTACATGCTCCATTTCATTCTGCATTAGGTAAAGTTTTACTTTTCATTGTTCTCATCATTTGCTTTAGCGACAAAATAAAGCAAATCCATCACAGCTTTTACATTTTATAAACTACCTCCCTCTCCCATTGTCAGGATTTTCGGCGCTAGCGAGGGATAGTTGGCCGGACATCGTCCACTCATGATCATACACACGTATCAGTGTACCACGAATAGAGCGAGATCTTTGTATTTAAATATTAATCTTCACTTATGATGTTCTCTTTGTGCAGGTTCAGTTACTGGTGTCAAATCAGGATGTCGACAACTACAAGCAGATCAAGGCTGATCTGGACCAATTACGTCTGACGGTGGAGAAATCTGAACTTTGGGTTGAAAAGAGCAATAGTTACGAAAGCGAGGAGCTGGGAGACGGACAGGCCAAAGAAGGCAAAGAGCAGATTAATGAGGTGAATTATACTCCGCGTTCCGTGTTGTCCATTTCATTTGCTGGGTGATTAAACAAAGGTCTGAAAATGGCAATGACAAGTCCGCTGTACCCCACTTGTGCAATTAGGAGCTTAGGAAGCAGATAGGACAATACAGTAGTTCAAGAAAGAGCAACTCGATAAAGAGGTAGACTATGTACAAGAATATAACTACTATAACACTGCCCCCTATGTGCAAGAATATAACTACTATAATACTGCCCCCTATGTACAAGAATATAACTACTATAATACTGCCCCCTATGTAAGAGAATATAACTACTATAATATTGTCCTCTATGTACAAGAATATAACTACTATAATACTGCCTGCTATGTACAAGAATATAATTACTATAATACTGCCCCCTATGTACAAGAATATAACTACTATAATACTGCTCCCTATGTACAATAATATAACTACTATAATACTGCTCCCGTGTACAAGAATATAACTACTATAATACTGTCCCCTATGTACAAGAATATAACTACTATAATACTGCCTCCTATGTACAAGAATATAACTACTATAATACTGCTCCCGTGTACAAGAATATAACTACTATAATACTGCCCCTATGTACAAGAATATAACTACTATAATACTGCCCTCTATGTACAAGAATATAACTACTATAATACTGCCCCCTATGTACAAGAATATAACTACTATAATACTGCCCCCTATGTACAAGAATATATCTACTATAATACTGCCCCCTATGTACAAGAATATAAATACTATAATACTGCTCCCTATGTACAAGAATATAACTACTATAATACTGCCCCCTATGTACAAGAATATAACTACTATAATACTGCTCCCTATGTACAAGAATATAACTACTATAATACTGCCCCCTATGTACAAGAATATAACTACTATATTACTGCCCCCTATGTACAAGAATATAACTACTATAATACTGCCCCCTATGTACAAGAATATAACTGCTATTGTACTGCCCTCTATGTACAAGAATATAACTACTATAATACCGCCCCCTATGTACAAGAATAATACTACTATAATACTGCCCTCTATGTACAAGAATAATACTACTATAATACTACCTCCTATGTACAAGAATATAACTACTATAATACTGCCCCCTATGTACAAGAATAATACTACTATAATACTGCTCCCGTGTACAAGAATATAACTACTATAATACTGCCCTCTATGTACAAGAATAATACTACTATAATACTGCTCCCGTGTACCAGAATATAACTACTATAATACTGCCCCCTATGTACAAGAATATAACTACTATAATACTGCCCCCTATGTACAAGAATATAACTACTATAATACTGTCCCCTATGTACAAGAATATAACTACTATAATACTGTCCCTATGTACAAGAATATAACTACTATAATACTGCCCCTATGTACAAGAATATAATTACTATAATACTGCCCCTATGTACAAGAATATAACTACTATAATACTGTCCCTATGTACAAGAATATAACTACTATAATACTGCCCCTATGTACAAGAATATAACTACTATAATACTGCCCCCTATGTACAAGAATATAACTACTATAATACTGCCCCCTATGTACAAGAATATAACTACTATAATACTGCCCCCTATGTACAAGAATATAACTACTATAATACTGCCCCCTATGTACAAGAATATAACTACTATAATACTGCTTCTATGTACAAGAATATAACTACTATAATACTGCCCCCTTATGTACAAGAATATAACTACTATAATACTGCCCCCTTATGTACAAGAATATAACTACTATAATACTGCTCCTATGTACAAGAATATAACTACTATAATACTGCCCCCTATGTACAAGAATATAACTACTATAATACTGCCCCTTATGTACAAGAATATAACTACTATAATACTGCCCCCTTATGTACAAGAATATAACTACTATAATACTGCTCCTATGTACAAGAATATAACTACTATAATACTGCCCCCTATGTACAAGAATATAACTACTATAATACTGCCCCTTATGTACAAGAATATAACTACTATAATACTGCCCCCTTATGTACAAGAATATAACTACTATAATACTGTCCCCTATGTACAAGAATATAACTACTATAATACTGCCCCCTATGTACATGAATATAACTACTATAATACTGCCCCCTATGTACAAGAATATAACTACTATAATACTGCCCCTATGTACAAGAATATAACTACTATAATACTGCTCCTATGTACAAGAATAGAACTACTATAATACTGCCCCCTATGTATAAGAATATAACTACTATAATACTGCCCCCTATGTAGAAGACTATAACTACTATAATACTGCCCCCTATGTACAAGAATATAACTACTATAATACTGCCCCTTATGTACAAGAATATAACTACTATAATACTGCCCCCTATGTACAAGAATATAACTACTATAATACTGCCCCCTATGTATAAGAATATAACTACTATAATACTGCCCCCTATGTAGAAGACTATAACTACTATAATACTGCCCCCTATGTACAAGAATATAACTACTATAATACTGCCCCTTATGTACAAGAATATAACTACTATAATACTGCCCCCTATGTACAAGAATATAACTACTATAATACTGCCCCCTATGTATAAGAATATAACTACTATAATACTGCCCCCTTATGTACAAGAATATAACTACTATAATACTGTCCCCTATGTACAAGAATATAACTACTATAATACTGTCCCCTATGTACAAGAATATAACTACTATAATACTGCCCCCTATGTACAAGAATATAACTACTATAATACTGCCCCTATGTACAAGAATATAACTACTATAATACTGCTCCTATGTACAAGAATATAACTACTATAATACTGCCCCCTATGTATAACTACTATAATACTGCCCCCTATGTATAACTACTATAATACTGCCCCCTATGTACAAGACTATAACTACTATAATACTGCCCCCTATGTACAAGAATAGAACTACTATAATACTGCCCCCTATGTATAAGAATATAACTACTATAATACTGCCCCCTTATGTACAAGAATATAACTACTATAATACTGTCCCCTATGTACAAGAATATAACTACTATAATACTGCCCCCTATGTACAAGAATATAACTACTATAATACTGCCCCTATGTACAAGAATATAACTACTATAATACTGCCCCCTATGTATAAGAATATAACTACTATAATACTGCCCCCTATGTACAAGAATATAACTATTATAATACTGCCCCCTATGTACAAGAATATAACTACTATAATACTGCCCCCTTATGTACAAGAATATAACTACTATAATACTGCCCCCTATGTACAAGAATATAACTACTATAATACTGCCCCTTATGTACAAGAATATAACTACTATAATACTGCCCCTTATGTACAAGAATATAACTACTATAATACTGCCCCCTTATGTACAAGAATATAACTACTATAATACTGTCCCCTATGTACAAGAATATAACTACTATAATACTGTCCCCTATGTACAAGAATATAACTACTATAATACTGTCCCCTATGTACAAGAATATAACTACTATAATACTGCCCCCTATGTACAAGAATATAACTACTATAATACTGCCCCTATGTACAAGAATATAACTACTATAATACTGCTCCTATGTACAAGAATATAACTACTATAATACTGCCCCCTATGTATAACTACTATAATACTGCCCCCTATGTATAACTACTATAATACTGCCCCCTATGTACAAGACTATAACTACTATAATACTGCCCCCTATGTACAAGAATAGAACTACTATAATACTGCCCCCTATGTATAAGAATATAACTACTATAATACTGCCCCCTTATGTACAAGAATATAACTACTATAATACTGTCCCCTATGTACAAGAATATAACTAGTATAATACTGCCCCCTATGTACAAGAATATAACTACTATAATACTGCCCCTATGTACAAGAATATAACTACTATAATACTGCCCCTATGTACAAGAATATAACTACTATAATACTGCTCCTATGTACAAGAATATAACTACTATAATACTGCCCCCTATGTATAACTACTATAATACTGCCCCCCTATGTACAAGACTATAACTACTATAATACTGCCCCCTATGTACAAGACTATAACTACTATAATACTGCCCCTTATGTACAAGAATATAACTACTATAATACTGCCCCCTTATGTACAAGAATATAACTACTATAATACTGTCCCCTATGTACAAGAATATAACTACTATAATACTGCCCCCCATGTACAAGAATATAACTACTATAATACTGCCCTCTATGTACAAGAATATAACTACTATAATACTGCCCTCCTATGTACAAGAATATAACTACTATAATACTGCCCCCTATGTACAAGAATATAACTATTATAATACTGCCCCCTATGTACAAGAATATAACTACTATAATACTGCCCCCTTATGTACAAGAATATAACTACTATAATACTGCCCCCTATGTACAAGAATATAACTACTATAATACTGCTTCTATGTACAAGAATATAACTACTATAATACTGCCCCCTTATGTACAAGAATATAACTACTATAATACTGCCCCCTTATGTACAAGAATATAACTACTATAATACTGCTCCTATGTACAAGAATATAACTACTATAATACTGCCCCCTATGTACAAGAATATAACTACTATAATACTGCCCCTTATGTACAAGAATATAACTACTATAATACTGCCCCCTTATGTACAAGAATATAACTACTATAATACTGTCCCCTATGTACAAGAATATAACTACTATAATACTGCCCCCTATGTACATGAATATAACTACTATAATACTGCCCCCTATGTACAAGAATATAACTACTATAATACTGCCCCTATGTACAAGAATATAACTACTATAATACTGCTCCTATGTACAAGAATAGAACTACTATAATACTGCCCCCTATGTATAAGAATATAACTACTATAATACTGCCCCCTATGTAGAAGACTATAACTACTATAATACTGCCCCCTATGTACAAGAATATAACTACTATAATACTGCCCCTTATGTACAAGAATATAACTACTATAATACTGCCCCCTATGTACAAGAATATAACTACTATAATACTGCCCCCTATGTATAAGAATATAACTACTATAATACTGCCCCCTATGTAGAAGACTATAACTACTATAATACTGCCCCCTATGTACAAGAATATAACTACTATAATACTGCCCCTTATGTACAAGAATATAACTACTATAATACTGCCCCCTATGTACAAGAATATAACTACTATAATACTGCCCCCTATGTATAAGAATATAACTACTATAATACTGCCCCCTTATGTACAAGAATATAACTACTATAATACTGTCCCCTATGTACAAGAATATAACTACTATAATACTGTCCCCTATGTACAAGAATATAACTACTATAATACTGCCCCCTATGTACAAGAATATAACTACTATAATACTGCCCCTATGTACAAGAATATAACTACTATAATACTGCTCCTATGTACAAGAATATAACTACTATAATACTGCCCCCTATGTATAACTACTATAATACTGCCCCCTATGTATAACTACTATAATACTGCCCCCTATGTACAAGGCTATAACTACTATAATACTGCCCCCTATGTACAAGAATAGAACTACTATAATACTGCCCCCTATGTATAAGAATATAACTACTATAATACTGCCCCCTTATGTACAAGAATATAACTACTATAATACTGTCCCCTATGTACAAGAATATAACTACTATAATACTGCCCCTATGTACAAGAATATAACTACTATAATACTGCCCCTATGTACAAGAATATAACTACTATAATACTGCCCCTATGTACAAGAATATAACTACTATAATACTGCTCCTATGTACAAGAATATAACTACTATAATACTGCCCCCTATGTATAACTACTATAATACTGCCCCCCTATGTACAAGACTATAACTACTATAATACTGCCCCCTATGTACAAGACTATAACTACTATAATACTGCCCCTTATGTACAAGAATATAACTACTATAATACTGCCCCCTTATGTACAAGAATATAACTACTATAATACTGTCCCCTATGTACAAGAATATAACTACTATAATACTGCCCTCTATGTACAAGAATATAACTACTATAATACTGCCCTCCTATGTACAAGAATATAACTACTATAATACTGCCCCCTATGTACAAGAATATAACTATTATAATACTGCCCCCTATGTACAAGAATATAACTACTATAATACTGCCCCCTTATGTACAAGAATATAACTACTATAATACTGCCCCCTATGTACAAGAATATAACTACTATAATACTGCCCCTTATGTACAAGAATATAACTACTATAATACTGCCCCTTATGTACAAGAATATAACTACTATAATACTGCCCCCTTATGTACAAGAATATAACTACTATAATACTGTCCCCTATGTACAAGAATATAACTACTATAATACTGCTCCCTATGTACAAGAATATAACTACTATAATACTGCCCCCTATGTACAAGAATATAACTTCTATAATACTGCTTCCTATGTACAAGAATATAACTACTATAATACTGCCTCCTATGTACAAGAATATAACTACTATAATACTGCTCCTATGTACAAGAATATAACTACTATAATACTGTCCCCCTATGTACAAGAATATAACTACTATAATACTGTCCCTATGTACAAGAATATAACTGCTATAATACTGCCCCCCTATGTACAAGAATATAACTACTATAATACTGTCCCTATGTACAAGAATATAACTGCTATAATACTGCCCCCTATATACAAGAATATAACTACTATAATACTGCCCCCTATGTACAAGAATATAACTACTATAATACTGCCTCATATGTACAAGAATATAACTACTATAATACTGCCTCCTATGTACAGGAATATAACTACTATAATACTGCCTCATATGTACAAGAATATAACTACTATAATACTGCCTCCTATGTACAGGAATATAACTACTATAATACTGCCCCCTATGTACAAGAATATAACTACTATAATACTGCCTCATATGTACAAGAATATAACTACTATAATACTGTCTCCTATGTACAGGAATATAACTACTATAATACTGCCTCCTATGTACAGGAATATAACTACTATAATACTGCCCCCTATGTACAAGAATATAACTACTATAATACTGCCCCCTATATACAAGAATATAACTACTATAATACTGTCCTCTATGTACAAGAATATAACTACTATAATACTGCCTCATATGTACAAGAATATAACTATTATAATACTGCCCCCTATGTACAAGAATATAACTACTATAATACTGCCTCATATGTACAAGAATATAACTACTATAATACTGCCCCCCTATGTACAAGAATATAACTATTATAATACTGCTCCTATGTACAAGAATATAACTACTATAATACTGCCCCCTATGTACAAGAATATAACTACTATAATACTGCCTCCTATGTACAAGAATATAACTACTATAATACTGCCCCCTATGTACAAGTATATAACTACTATAATACTGCTCCTATGTACAAGAATATAACTACTATAATACTGCTCCCTATATACAAGAATATAACTACTATAATACTGCCCCCTATGTACAAGAATATAACTACTATAATACTGCCTCCTATGTACAAGAATATAACTACTATAATACTGCCCCCTATGTACAAGTATATAACTACTATAATACTGCTCCTATGTACAAGAATATAACTACTATAATACTGCCCCCTATGTACAAGAATATAACTACTATAATACTGCCCCCTATGTACAAGAATATAACTACTATAATACTGCTCCCTATGTACAGGAATATAACTACTATAATACCTCCCCCCCTATGTACAAGAATATAACTACTATAATACTGCCTCCTATGTACAAGAATATAACTACTATAATACTGCCCCCTATGTACAAGAATATAACTACTATAATACTGCTCCCTATGTACAAGAATATAACTACTATAATACTGCTCCTATGTACAAGAATATAACTACTATAATACTGATCCCTATGTACAAGAATATAACTACTATAATACTGCTCCTATGTACAAGAATATAACTACTATAATACTGCCTTGTATGTACAAGAATATAACTACTATAATACTGCCTCCTATGTACAAGAATATAACTACTATAATACTGCCTCCTATGTACAAGAATATAACTACTATAATACTGCCTCCTATGTACAAGAATATAACTACTATAATACTGCCCCCTATGTACAAGAATATAACTACTATAATACTGCCTCCTATGTACAAGACTATAACTACTATAATACTGCCCCCTATGTACAAGAATATAGCTACTATAATACTGCTCCTATGTACATGAATATAACTACTATAATACTGCCCCCTATGTACAAGAATATAACTACTATAATACTGCTCCTATGTACAAGAATATAACTACTATAATACTGCCCCCTTTGTACATGAATATAAATACTATAATACTGCCCCCTATGTACAAGAATATAACTACTATAATACTGCCCCCTATGTGCAAGAATATAACTACTATAATACTGCCCCCTATGTACAAGAATATAACTACTATAATACTGCTCCCTATGTACAAGAATATAACTACTATAATACTGCTCCCTATGTACAAGAATATAACTACTATAATACTGCCCCCTATGTACAAGAATATAACTACTATAATACTGCCTCTGTGTACAAGTATATAACTACTATAATACTGCTCCTATGTACAAGAATATA
>NC_089838.1:708286-845786 GCF_035609145.1 Eleutherodactylus coqui
ATTACATGTACGGCCTGTGACCCCCGCCCTCGCCCCCATTACATGTACGGCCTGTGACCCCCGCCGTCGCCCCCATTACATGTACGGCCTGTGACCCCCGCCGTCGCCCCCATTACATGTACGGCCTGTGACCCCCGCCGTCGCCCCCATTACATGTACGGCCTCTGACCCCCGCCGTCGCCCCCATTACATGTACGCCTCTGACCCCCGCCGTCGCCCCCATTACATGTACGGCCTCTGACCCCCGCCGTCGCCCTCATTACATGTACGGCCTCTGAGCCCCGCCGTCGCCCTCATTACATGTACGGCCTCTGACCCCCGCCGTCGCCTCCATTACACGTACGGCCTCTGACCCCCGCCGTCGCCCCCATTACACGTTCGACCTGTGACCCCCGCCGTCGCCCCCATTACACGTTCGACCTGTGACCCCCGCCGTCGCCCCCATTACACGTTCGGCCTTTGACCCCCGCCGTCGCCCCCATTACATGTACGGCCTTTGACCCCCGCCGTCGCCCCCATTACATGTACGGCCTTTGACCCCCGCCGTCGCCCCCATTACATGTACGGCCTCTGCCCCCCGCCGTCGCCCCCATTACACGTACGGCCTTTGACCCCCGCCGTCGCCCCCATTACACGTACGGCCTTTGACCCCCGCCGTCGCCCCCATTACATGTACGGCCTTTGACCCCTGCCGTCGCCCCCATTACATGTACGGCCTTTGACCCCTGCCGTCGCCCCCATTACACGTACGGCCTTTGACCCCCGCCGTCGCCCCCATTACACGTACGACCTTTGACCCCCGCCGTCGCCCCCATTACATGTACGACCTTTGACCCCCGCCGTCGCCCCCATTACATGTACGGCCTTTGACCCCTGCCGTCGCCCCCATTACAGGTACGGCCTTTGACCCCTGCCGTCGCCCCCATTACACGTACGGCCTTTGACCCCCGCCGTCGCCCCCATTACACGTACGGCCTTTGACCCCCGCCGTCGCCCCCATTACACGTACGGCCTTTGACCCCCGCCGTCGCCCCCATTACATGTACGGCCTTTGACCCCTGCCGTCGCCCCCATTACATGTACGGCCTCTGACCCTCGCCGTCGCCTCCGTTTGCAGTGATGTGATGAGCGATGAAACAGGACGCTGCGGAGGAACCGGGTGTCTGCAGGGTTTATCTGTTAAACCTGAATCCAGGTTTATTTTGGCCGCTGATGACAGACGAGTTCGTGTCTGGAGACCTCAGGGTGATGTCTCAATTCTGCCTCTGCTGTGGAGCGACACACTGCTCCCTGCTGGTGTGATGGTCTGGGGGGTCATCGCATACGATAGCTGCCCCCCCCCCCCCCAGTAGTGGTACAAGGGACAATGAGAGCTCAGCGATACGTTCAGGACATCCTGCAGCCCCATGTGTTCCTCTCATGGCTGCTTCCAGTAGGATAATGCTCGGCCGCACACACAAGGGGGTCCCAGGAGCCCCCCAACATTGTCACACTGCTATGGCCGCCCGGTCTTTATCCCCAATAGAACTTTACCGTGACACCGAGAAAGTTTCATTCATTTCGACAACTTCTAGGGGTTCGATTTTGTGCAGTAATAGTAAGCAGTGGTTGCAATAGTCTGCACTCCTATATATATATATATATATATATATATATATATATATATATATATATATATATATATATATATATATATATATATATATATATATATATATATATATAGACTGGCTGATATACCCGGCTTCGCCCGAGTTAATTTGGTACTGGTGTTTATCTGGTGTTCACACGGAAAATCTTATGAAGTCGTGGTTACTTTAGAGATACCGAGGAAAAACATATGTTCACCATTTTGCATAGTTCTCTGCGTTACCCAGGAAACACCACGTGGAGGTAACCATGCGACGTTTCCTTTATATAACATGACATCAGGAAGTGAGAGAATTAAATTCCATGCATAAAATTTGGACACTAATTCTTTTGTGCTTAGAATTGAATAATGGAGTTGGCACCCATTAGCTTTTCCTATTTATGACATAATCAATGCTCGTGCCAAATTTCCAGTTTCTATGACAACGGAAAGTGAGAAAATTAGATTCCGTACGTAAAATTTGGACGCTAATTCTTTTGCACTTAGGATTAAATAATCGAGTTAGGTCCCAATTAATTTTCCTATTTTGGACATAATCTATGCTCGTGCCAAATTTCATGTTTCTACGACACCGGGAAAGTGGAGAATTAGTGGCGGGTGAGTCAGTCGGTGAGTCAGTCGGTCAGGGCTTTCGTCTTTATATATATAGATTGTGTATTTGTGGCTGACGCTCTTGTTGGTGCCGCAGATCCTGATCCGGCTGAGTCGGCTCTGTTCTCAGAGCAAGAAGGGGCGTAACCAGCAGCAGCGGCTACTAAAGAACATGGGGGCCCATTCAGTGGTCCTGGATCTACTGCAGATTCCATACGAGAAGGTAAGGCAGAAGAAGATAAGGGGGGGGGGGGGTCTCGTTTGAAGCTTTTTTGCAGTGTTTCATTTCCCCTGGATGGACTCTACAAGCACCTGCTTTTCATTATCTTGCACCAAGTTTGCAGATGTATGGTTTTTCTACTCTGTTCACATCCAAAGCTGCATTTACAGTTCTGCTGGCTGTTACCAGAGACCGCTCGGCATGCTGGGAGCTCAGATGACCGTCTCACATAGTGGTCTGGGCCGTCCGATGCTCGCGGCAGTCAGCAGAATTTGTTTTGCTTTGATTGTAACCAGAGTAGAAGACACAAACATGCTGAGAATTAGGGTGAGATAAGAGCCTTTTTTTGAAAATTATGCATAAACAGTAAATATTTTTGTGTTTCTTCAGACGGATGATAAGATGAATGAGATCATGACCCTCGCTCACAACTTCCTGCAAAACTTCTGCCGGGGAAATCCTCAAAATCAGATCCTTCTCCATAAGAACCTGAACCTCTTCCTGACCCCGGGGGTAAGTGGCCGCTCTGGTGTCATCGGAGCCGCCAGTTCTGTTTGTCTGCAGACTTACACTACCGTTCAAAAGTTTGGGGTCACCCAAACAATTTAGTGTTTTCCATGAAAAGTCCCCCTTATTCCCCACCATGCGTTGTGAAATGAATAGACAATAGAGCCAAGACATTGACAAGGTTAGAAATAATGATTTGTATCTGAAATAACATTGTTTTTACATCAAACTTTGCTTTCGTCAAAGAATCCTCCTTTTGCAGCAATTCCAGCATTGCACACCTTTGGCATTCTAGCTGTTAATTTGTGGAGGTAAGCTTGTGAAATTGCACCCCACGCTTCTAGAAGCATCTCCCACAAGTTGGATTGGTTGGATGGGCACTTCTGGCATACCATACGGTCAAGCTGCTCCCACAACAGCTCAATGGGGTTCAGATCTGGTGACTGCGCTGGCCACTCCATTACCCATAGAATACCAGCTGCCTGCTTCTGCTGTAAATAGTTCTTGCACAATTTGGAGGTGTGTTTAGGGTCATTGTCCTGTTAAAGGATGAAATTGGTTCCAATCAAGCGCTGTCCACTGGGTATGGCATGGCGTTGCAGAATGGAGTGATAGCCTTCCTTATTCAGAATCCCTTTTACCCTGTACAAATCTCCCACCTTACCAGCACCAAAGCAACCCCAGACCATCACATTACCTCCACCATGCTTAACAGATGGCGTCAGCATTCTTCCAGCATCTTTTCATTTGTTCTGCGTCTCACAAACGTTCTTCTTTGTGATCCAAACACCTCAAACTTGGATTCGTCCGTCCACAACACTTTTTTCCAGTCTTCCTCTGTCCAATGTCTGTGTTCTTTTGCCCATCTTAATCTTTTTCTTTTATTGGCCAGTCTCAGATATGGCTTTTTCTTTGCCACTCTGCCCTGAAGCCCAAATCCCGCAGCCGCCTCTTCACTGTAGATGTTGACACTGGTGTTTTGCGGGTACTATTTAATGAAGATGCCAGTTGGGTACCTGTGAGGCGTCTGTTTCTCAAACTAGAGACTCTAATGTGCTTATCTTCTTGCTTAGTTGTGCAACGCGGCCTCCCACTTCTTTTTCTACTCTGGTTAGAGCCTGTTTGTGCTGTCCTCTGAAGGGAGTAGTACACACCGTTGTAGGAAATCTTCAATTTCTTAGCAATTTCTCGCATGGAATAGCCTTCATTTCTAAGAACAAGAATAGACTGTCGAGTTTCAGATGAAAGTTCTCTTTTTCTGGCCATTTTGAGCGCTTAATTGACCCCACAAATGTGATGCTCCAGAAACTCAATCTGCTCACAGGAAGGTCAGTTTTGTAGCTTCTGTAACGAGCTAGACTGTTTTCAGATGTGTGAACATGATTGCACAAGGGTTTTCTAATCATCAATTAGCCTTCTGAGCCAATGAGCAAACACATTGTACCATTAGAACACTGGAGTGATAGTTGCTGGAAATGGGCCTCTATTCACCTTTGTAGATTTTGCACAAAAAACAGGCATTTGCAGCTAGAATAGTCATTTACCACATTAGCAATGTATAGAGTGCATTTGTTTAAAGTTAGGACTAGTTTAAAGTTATCTTCATTGAAAAGTACAGTGCTTTTCCTTCAAAAATAAGGACATTTCAATGTGACCCCAAACTTTTGAACGGTAGTGTACATGTGTTAATTAAGCCCATGCTCGCCTTTAACCCCTTCCCGACATCCGCCTTATATGACGGGTCTCATCGTATAGAGTTGGGCCTATTCTACACACTGTAAGTATAAAGTTGCCACCTTTGTCACAAAGAAGACCAGCCAAGATAATAGCAGATGTCGCATGAGGGCGTGGCTTAACACAAAACGTGTTTCTGCTTCCATTATCCAAGTGTGTGTAACTAGTGACCGTGCCCACTGCAGTGGCTCCAATAGAATTAGTACTCCCAGTAGTAGGTCTAATAGTAATAGTGCCCCCAGTAGTGATCTAATAGTAATAGTGCCCCCCAGTAGTGGTTCTAATAGTAATAGTGCCCCCCAGTAGTGGCTCCAATAGTAATAGTGCCCCCCAGTAGTGGTTCTAATAGTAATAGTGCCCCCCAGTAGTGGCTCCAATAGTAATAGTGCCCCCCAGTAGTGGCTCCAATAGTAATAGTGTCCCCCAGTTGTAGCTCCAATAGTAATAGTGCCCCCAGCATTGGCTCCAATAGTAATAGTGCCCCCAGTAGTGGCTCCAATAATAATAGTGCCCCCAGTAGTGGCTCCAATAGTAATAGTGCCCCCAATAGTGACCTAATAGTAATAGTGCCCCCCAGTAGTGGCTCCAATAGTAATAGTGCCCCCAGTAGTGGCTCCAATAGTAATAGTGCCCCCAATAGTGACCTAATAGTAATAGTGCCCCCCAGTAATGGCTCCAATAGTAATAGTGCCCCCCAGTAATGGCTCCAATAGTAATAGTGCCCCCCAGTAATGGCTCCAATAGTAATAGTGCCCCCCAGTAGTGGCTCCAATAGTAATAGTGCCCCCAGTAGTGATCTAATAGTAATAGTGCCCCCCAGTAGTGGTTCTAATAGTAATAGTGCCCCCCAGTAGTGGCTCCAATAGTAATAGTGCCCCCCAGTAGTGGTTCTAATAGTAATAGTGCCCCCCAGTAGTGGCTCCAATAGTAATAGTGCCCCCCAGTAGTGGCTCCAATAGTAATAGTGTCCCCCAGTTGTAGCTCCAATAGTAATAGTGCCCCCAGCATTGGCTCCAATAGTAATAGTGCCCCCAGTAGTGGCTCCAATAATAATAGTGCCCCCAGTAGTGGCTCCAATAGTAATAGTGCCCCCAATAGTGACCTAATAGTAATAGTGCCCCCCAGTAGTGGCTCCAATAGTAATAGTGCCCCCAGTAGTGGCTCCAATAGTAATAGTGCCCCCAATAGTGACCTAATAGTAATAGTGCCCCCCAGTAATGGCTCCAATAGTAATAGTGCCCCCCAGTAATGGCTCCAATAGTAATAGTGCCCCCCAGTAATGGCTCCAATAGTAATAGTGCCCCCCAGTAGTGGCTCCAATAGTAATAGTGCCCCCCAGTAGTGGCTCCAATAGTAATAGTGCCCCCAGTAGTGGCTCCAATAGTAATAGTGCCCCACAGTAGTGGCCCTAATAGTAATAGTGCCCCCCAGTAGTGGCTCTAATAGTAATAGTGCCCCCCAGTAGTGGCTCCAATAGTAATAGTGCCCCCCAGTAGTGGCTCCAATAGTAATAGTGCCCCCCAGTAGTGGCTCCAATAGTAATAGTGTCCCCCAGTAGTGGCTCCAATAGTAATAGTGCCCCCCAGTAGTGGCTCCAATAGTAATAGTGCCCCCCAGTAGTGGCTCCAATAGTAATAGTGCCCCCCAGTAGTGGCTCCAATAGTAATAGTGCCCCCCAGTAGTGGCTCCAATAGTAATAGTGCCCCCCAGTAGTGGCTCCAATAGTAATAGTGCCCCCCAGTAGTGGCTCCAATAGTAATAGTGCCCCCCAGTAGTGGCTCCAATAGTAATAGTGCCCCCCAGTAGTGGCTCCAATAGTAATAGTGCCCCCCAGTAGTGGCTCCAATAGTAATAGTGCCCCCCAGTAGTGGCTCCAATAGTAATAGTGCCCCCCAGTAGTGGCTCCAATAGTAATAGTGCCCCCCAGTAGTGGCTCCAATAGTAATAGTGCCCCCCAGTAGTGGCTCCAATAGTAATAGTGCCCCCCAGTAGTGGCTCCAGTAGTAATAGTGCCCCCCAGTAGTGGCTCCAATAGTAATAGTGCCCCCCAGTAGTGGCTCCAATAGTAATAGTGTCCCCCAGTAGTGGCTCCAATAGTAATAGTGCCCCCCAGTAGTGGCTCCAATAGTAATAGTGCCCCCCAGTAGTGGCTCCAATAGTAATAGTGCCCCCCAGTAGTGGCTCCAATAGTAATAGTGCCCCCCAGTAGTGGCTCCAATAGTAATAGTGCCCCCCAGTAGTGGCTCTAATAGTAATAGTGCCCCCCAGTAGTGGCTCCAATAGTAATAGTGCCCCCCAGTAGTGGCTCCAATAGTAATAGTGCCCCCCAGTAGTGGCTCCAATAGTAATAGTGTCCCCCAGTAGTGGCTCCAATAGTAATAGTGCCCCCCAGTAGTGGCTCCAATAGTAATAGTGTCCCCCAGTAGTGGCTCCAATAGTAATAGTGCCCCCCAGTAGTGGCTCCAATAGTAATAGTGCCCCCCAGTAGTGGCTCCAATAGTAATAGTGCCCCCCAGTAGTGGCTCCAATAGTAATAGTGCCCCCCAGTAGTGGCTCCAATAGTAATAGTGCCCCCCAGTAGTGGCTCCAATAGTAATAGTGCCCCCCAGTAGTGGCTCCAATAGTAATAGTGCCCCCCAGTAGTGGCTCCAATAGTAATAGTGCCCCCCAGTAGTGGCTCCAATAGTAATAGTGCCCCCCAGTAGTGGCTCCAATAGTAATAGTGCCCCCCAGTAGTGGCTCCAATAGTAATAGTGCCCCCCAGTAGTGGCTCCAATAGTAATAGTGCCCCCCAGTAGTGGCTCCAGTAGTAATAGTGCCCCCCAGTAGTGGCTCCAGTAGTAATAGTGCCCCCCAGTAGTGGCTCCAGTAGTAATAGTGCCCCCCAGTAGTGGCTCCAATAGTAATAGTGCCCCCCAGTAGTGGCTCCAATAGTAATAGTGCCCCCCAGTAGTGGCTCCAATAGTAATAGTGCCCCCCAGTAGTGGCTCCAATAGTAATAGTGCCCCCCAGTAGTGGCTCCAATAGTAATAGTGCCCCCCAGTAGTGGCTCCAATAGTAATAGTGCCCCCCAGTAGTGGCTCCAATAGTAATAGTGTCCCCCAGTAGTGGCTCCAATAGTAATAGTGTCCCCCAGTAGTGGCTCCAATAGTAATAGTGTCCCCCAGTAGTGGCTCCAATAGTAATAGTGTCCCCCAGTAGTGGCTCCAATAGTAATAGTGTCCCCCAGTAGTGGCTCCAATAGTAATAGTGTCCCCCAGTAGTGGCTCCAATAGTAATAGTGTCCCCCAGTAGTGGCTCCAATAGTAATAGTGTCCCCCAGTAGTGGCTCCAATAGTAATAGTGTCCCCCAGTAGTGGCTCCAATAGTAATAGTGTCCCCCAGTAGTGGCTCCAATAGTAATAGTGTCCCCCAGTAGTGGCTCCAATAGTAATAGTGTCCCCCAGTAGTGGCTCCAATAGTAATAGTGTCCCCCAGTAGTGGCTCCAATAGTAATAGTGCCCCCCAGTAGTGGCTCCAATAGTAATAGTGCCCCCCAGTAGTGGCTCCAATAGTAATAGTGCCCCCCAGTAGTGGCTCCAATAGTAATAGTGCCCCCCAGTAGTGGCTCCAATAGTAATAGTGCCCCCCAGTAGTGGCTCCAATAGTAATAGTGCCCCCCAGTAGTGGCTCCAATAGTAATAGTGCCCCCCAGTAGTGGCTCCAATAGTAATAGTGCCCCCCAGTAGTGGCTCCAATAGTAATAGTGCCCCCCAGTAGTGGCTCCAATAGTAATAGTGCCCCCCAGTAGTGGCTCCAATAGTAATAGTGCCCCCCAGTAGTGGCTCCAATAGTAATAGTGCCCCCCAGTAGTGGCTCCAATAGTAATAGTGCCCCCCAGTAGTGGCTCCAATAGTAATAGTGCCCCCCAGTAGTGGCTCCAATAGTAATAGTGCCCCCCAGTAGTGGCTCCAATAGTAATAGTGCCCCCCAGTAGTGGCTCCAATAGTAATAGTGCCCCCCAGTAGTGGCTCCAATAGTAATAGTGCCCCCCAGTAGTGGCTCCAATAGTAATAGTGCCCCCCAGTAGTGGCTCCAATAGTAATAGTGCCCCCCAGTAGTGGCTCCAATAGTAATAGTGCCCCCCAGTAGTGGCTCCAATAGTAATAGTGCCCCCCAGTAGTGGCTCCAATAGTAATAGTGCCCCCCAGTAGTGGCTCCAATAGTAATAGTGCCCCCCAGTAGTGGCTCCAATAGTAATAGTGCCCCCCAGTAGTGGCTCCAATAGTAATAGTGCCCCCCAGTAGTGGCTCCAATAGTAATAGTGCCCCCCAGTAGTGGCTCCAATAGTAATAGTGCCCCCCAGTAGTGGCTCCAATAGTAATAGTGCCCCCCAGTAGTGGCTCCAATAGTAATAGTGCCCCCCAGTAGTGGCTCCAATAGTAATAGTGCCCCCCAGTAGTGGCTCCAATAGTAATAGTGCCCCCCAGTAGTGGCTCCAATAGTAATAGTGCCCCCCAGTAGTGGCTCCAATAGTAATAGTGCCCCCCAGTAGTGGCTCCAATAGTAATAGTGCCCCCCAGTAGTGGCTCCAATAGTAATAGTGCCCCCCAGTAGTGGCTCCAATAGTAATAGTGCCCCCCAGTAGTGGCTCCAATAGTAATAGTGCCCCCCAGTAGTGACCTAATAGTAATAGTGTCCCCCAGTTGTAGCTCCAATAGTAATAGTGCCCCCCAGTAGTGGCTCCAATAGTAATAGTGCCCCCAGCATTGGCTCCGATAGTAATAGTGGGTATAATAGATGATGAGGGAGATTCCTGTACTGACCCCTGATATATTATACATAGTTATTAGAGCGCCCCCTTGTTTCAGTCCTGGGTATAATAGATGATGGGGGAGATCTCTGTACTGACCCCTGATATATTATACATAGTTATTAGAGCGCCCCCTTGTTACAGTCCTGGGTATAATAGATGATGGTAGAGATCTCTGTACTGACCCCTGATATATTATACATAGTTATTAGAGCGCCCCCCTTGTTACAGTCCTGGGTATAATAGATGATAGGAGAGATCTCTGTACTGACCCCTGATATATCTATACATAGTTATTAGAGCGCCCCCTTGTTACAGTCCTGGGTATAATAGATGATGGGAGAGATCTCTGTACTGACCCCTGATATATCATACATAGTTATTAGAGCGCCCCCTTGTTACAGTCCTGGTATAATAGATGATGGCAGAGATCTCTGTACTGACCCTGATATATTATACATAGTTATTAGAGCGCCCCCTTGTTACAGTCCTGGGTATAATAGATGATGGGAGAGATCTCTGTACTGACCCCTGATATATTATACATAGTTATTAGAGCGCCCCCCTTGTTACAGTCCTGGGTATAATAGATGATAGGAGAGATCTCTGTACTGACCCCTGATATATTGTACATAGTTATTAGAGCGCCCCCTTGTTACAGTCCGGGGTATAATAGATGATGGGAGAGATCTCTGTACTGACTCCTGATATATCTATACATAGTTATTAGAGCGCCCCCTTGTTACAGTCCTGGGTATAATAGATGATGGGAGAGATCTCTGTACTGACCCCTGATATATCATACATAGTTATTAGAGCGCCCCCTTGTTACAGTCCTGGTATAATAGATGATGAGGGAAATCTCTGTACTGACCCTGATATATTATACATAGTTATTAGAGCGCCCCCTTGTTACAGTCCTGGGTATAATAGATGATGGGAGAGATCTCTGTACTGACCCCTGATATATTATACATAGTTATTGGAGCGCCCCCTTGTCACAGTCTTTGGTATAATAGATGATGGGAGAGATCTCTGTACTGACCCCTGATATATCTATACATAGTTATTAGAGCGCCCCCTTGTTACAGTCCTGGGTATGACAGATGATGGGAGAGATCTCTGTACTGACCCCTGATATATCTATACATAGTTATTGGAGCGCCCCCTTGTTACAGTCCTGGGTATAATAGATGATGGGAGAGATCTCTGTACTGACCCCTGATATATCTATACATAGTTATTAGAGCGCCCCCTTGTTACAGTCCTGGGTATAATAGATGATGGTAGAGATCTCTGTACTGTCCCCTGATATATCTATACATAGTTATTAGAGCGCCCCCTTGTTACAGTCCTGGGTATAATAGATGATGGTAGAGATCTCTGTACTGTCCCCTGATATATCTATACATAGTTATTAGAGCGCCCCCTTGTTACAGTCCTGGGTATAATAGATGATGGGAGAGATCTCTGTACTGACCCTGATATATCTATACATAGTTATTAGAGCGCCCCCTTGTTACAGTCCTGGTATAATAGATGATGGGAGAGATCTCTGTACTGACCCCTGATATATATATACATAGTTATTAGAGCGCTCCCTTGTTACAGTCCTGGGTATAATAGATGATGGGAGAGATCTCTTCTGACCCCTGATATATCTATACATAGTTATTAGTACGCCCCCTTGTTACAGTCCTGGGTATAATAGATGATGGGAGAGATCTCTGTACTGACCCCTGATATATCTATACATAGTTATTAGAGCCCCCCCTTGTTACAGTCCTGGGTTTAATAGATGATGGGAGAGATCTCTGTACTGACCCCTGATATATCTATACATAGTCATTAGAGCGCCCCCTTGTTACAGTCCTGGGTATAATAGATGATGGGAGAGATCTCTGTACTGACCCCTGATATATCCATACATAGTCATTAGAGCGCCCCCTTGTTACTGTCCTGGGTATAATAGATGATGGGAGAGATCTCTCTTCTGACCCCTGATATATCTATACATAGTTATTAGAGCGCCCCCTTGTTACAGTCCTGGGTATAATAGGTGATGGGAGAGATCTCTTCTGACCCCTGATATATCTATACATAGTTATTAGTACGCCCCCTTGTTACAATCCTGGGTATAATAGATGATGGGAGAGATCTCTGTACTGTCCTCTGATATATCCATACATAGTTATTAGAGCGCCTCCTTGTTACAGTCCTGGTATAATAGATGATGGGAGAGATCTCTGTACTGACTCCTGATATATCTATACATAGTTATTAGAGCGCCCCCTTGTTACAGTCCTGGTATAATAGATGATGGGAGAGATCTCTGTACTGACCCCTGATATATCTATACATAGTTATTAGAGCGCCCCTTGTTACACTCCTGGGTATAATAGATGATGGGAGAGATCTCTGTACTGACCCCTGATATATCATACATAGTTATTAGTACGCCCCCTTGTTACAATCCTGGGTATAATAGATGATGGGAGAGATCTCTGTACTGTCCCCTGATATATCTATACATAGGTATTAGAGCGCCCCCTTGTTACAGTCCTGGGTATAATAGATGATGGGAGAGATCTCTGTACTGACCCTGATATATCTATACATAGTTATTAGAGCGCCCCCTTGTTACAGTCCTGGGTATAATAGATGATGGGAGAGATCTCTGTACTGACCCTTGATATATCTATACATAGTTATTAGAGCGCCCCCTTGTTACACTCCTGGGTATAATAGATGATGGGAGAGATCTCTGTACTGACCCTTGATATATCTATACATAGTTATTAGAGCGCCCCCTTGTTACACTCCTGGGTATAATAGATGATGGGAGAGATCTCTGTACTGACCCCTGATATATCTATACATAGTTATTAGAGCGCCCCCTTGTCACAGTCTTTGGTATAATAGATGATGGGAGAGATCTCTGTACTGACCTCTGATATATCTATACATAGTTATTAGAGCGCTCCCTTGTTACAGTCCTGGGTATAATAGATGATGGGAGAGATCTCTGTACTGACCCCTGATATATCTATACATAGTTATTAGAGCGCTCCCTTGTTACAGTCCTGGGTATAATAGATGATGGGAGAGATCTCTGTACTGACCCCTGATATATCTATATATAGTTATTAGAGCGCTCCCTTGTTACAGTCCTGGGTATAATAGATGATGGGAGAGATCTCTGTACTGACCCTGATATATCTATACATAGTTATTAGAGCGCTCCCTTGTTACAGTCCTGGGTATAATAGATGATGGGAGAGATCTCTGTACTGACCCCTGATATATCTATACATAGTTATTAGAGCGCCCCCTTGTCACAGTCTTTGGTATAATAGATGATGGGAGAGATCTCTGTACTGACCTCTGATATATCTATACATAGTTATTAGAGCGCCCCCTTGTCACAGTCTTTGGTATAATAGATGATGGGAGAGATCTCTGTACTGACCTCTGATATATCTATACATGGTTATAGGTTTGTTTTTGGTGCAGCAAAATACGGATGCAACATGCGTGCAAAAAAACCTTGCATATGTATCAACTCCGAACCAAAAACGTGTGAGCGTACATACAAACGACACGTACTTTACAGACCAAGTCCGCATGTGTGTGTAAATGAGGCCGTAGGACAGGAGAGACACTTGTGCTGCTGATGTGTTGTCTGCATCTGGAGTAATGTTCTCATTCACTGACAGCAAGCAGAGATAATTGTCAGGCTTACAGCTGCCATCAGAAACCATTGATATCTTGCAACCGCACTGTGGGTGACAGAGCCCACCCCATGGTATCTGCTTACATGCTGCAGTTGCTATTGATTGGGGCTTGTAAGGGGTTAAACTGCTGGGATCTGAGGTTTCTCCCCTCCTTGCAGTTAGAGCAGGAGCCCCGCTGTCAGTAGTCCGCCAAGCCATCGGCTTAAAAAGATGCATGTGCAGGTTTATAGCCTCCTAGTGAGGTTAGTAAGAAGGTATATTGGCCGCCACTAAGGGGTTAAGCTTGGGTAGAAACTGCAGAACATCTTAGAGCGTTTTGCACCAACATGAGTCCAGGCGTGACGGGGTTAATGTTCCTTCCGCAGCTTCTGGAGGCCGAGACCATGCGGCACATCTTCATGAACAACTACCACCTGTGCAACGAGATCAGCGAGCGCGTCGTCCAGCACTTCGTCCACAGCGTGGAGACGCACGGCCGCCATGTCGAATACCTGCGGTTCCTGCAAACCATCGTAAAAGCGGACGGGAAGTATGTGAAGAAATGCCAAGACGTGGTGATGACGGAGGTGAGGGGGGGTGCGATCACTCCGATCGCTGCATTGCTGATGGGTGGAGGCATCCGATTGGTTGCTACAGGGCTGATCCGGAATCTATCATTGTATGGCCTGGTTCGCCTTTAAGAGATCCGGGAAAGCTTTGGGCACCTTCTTATAGGTTGAATCAATCCTGTTTTAAAGGGGTATTGCTTCATATAAAGTGACGGCCTGTTGCTAGGATACACCATCAGCGAGGGTCCGACCTCTGGGACTGGTCTGGAGAATAAGGAGGCTGCACTGCTGACTTCGCGCTGCGCCCCCTTCATTGATCAGTGGCATTCTGAGCCCCTAAAGCGACGCATGCCAGCTGCAGATTCCTGTACAGCGGGCGCCTGGGAGCGCTGCTCTGAAGGGACTGCTTACAGAGACCCCGCGCTAAGCCAGCACTACTGATCGTCTATTCTCAGGATTGGTGGCGTCCCGGAGATCAGACCCCCCCCATGGGGAAGTGCTGGCGTATACTAGTGATGTTCCATCACTTCATTAGAAGGGTCTATCCCTTTAATATACAGTTTGCAAGGCTTAAAGGGGTGTTCATCAGTAGTTAAGGAACAGGGGTCCGCCGCTCGAGACCATCACCTGATCGTCTGGCGCGCTGTCAGTGCATCGGGCCGGATGCTGTCATCAGCGGTCAGAGAAGGAAGTTGGAGCGCCCCCTCTGCTGTCAGAGATTTGTGAAGGCGCCGCTCCGGTCCTGCTGACCGCGGTCCTCCCCGCCGATTCCCCCCGTGTCAGCAATGAAAGCCGACGCTCATAACAAAAAGCCACAATCCTGGCGCTTTTTTTTACGGCCTTGACCGTACGGGATAAATATTGTGATGTCCTAATAGCGTGGACCTTTACGTACGCAGCGGCGCCAAATATGTATTTGGTTTTTTTTTTAATGAGGAAAACTGAAAAAATGTTTTTTCCTCAACGTTTAATTTTTTTTGTGTTTTTAACTAAAAAAAAAAAAGTTACACTTTTATTAAGACTTGAACTTCTGACCATTTGGTACATCAGCATTGCAGTATGTAGCAAATTTTCGTGTTGCCTATTAAACCCTGCCATGGGCATCTATGCATGGCGGCTGTAAGAGCCTTCAGTAGCCTATCGGCACCCCTTCCCCCTCCAGTCACCGGCCACCGGGTCCCGCAGGACGTTTATATGTGTTCAGTGGTCCAGAAGACAACCGCTCCGTCCTGCAGCCCCCACCAATATGGCACTTATATCGGCGGTGACCCCCACCCATCATAAAGGGATGCTATAGCCCAGCATGCGCCCCTTCAAGACACGTCTGCTGCTTTATTAGAATCCAGCTTTCCTAAGACCCCGAATGCTATTGCCTTCTTGTCATACGGTAACATTTGGCGCACAGCTTATGGCGTTCGGGATTCCGGGAAAGCTGGGTGAGATTTTTAGAAGGCTTTATTGGCAGACGGTATATTAGATCCTCGCCGCCCGAAGGTTGCGCAGTACTCCCTGTTCCTTGAGCGATTATCTGAGGGAGTTGCCTGAAAGCGTTGCGCAGACACCTCGGCGCCGTGTCCTCACAGAGCGACAAGAAGTATTCAGCCGTTATGACATAAAGACTCGCTAGCAATTAGGATGACTGACACCCGCCGCCAGATAGAACGCACACCGTTCCCTTAATAGACCGCCATCGCCTCCTTTTTTTTGCCTTCTCCGAAGGATTAAAATTGTCGTTTTTCTGCAAACGTTTCGGATGTAGACAAAAGATGGGGAGAGGAAATCAAGCTAATGAGTCGCGAACAAAAAACACGGCCACTTGCCAGAACTTTCCATGAGAATTGAAAACTTCTTACAAGACTAACCTTTGTTGCGCAGAAGAGTCTTTTCTCAACCTTTTCATTTGGCGATCAAGCACCCCCCCCCACCTCTTTTAACTATTCCGCGACTCACATTAACATAACAATTCCCGGCCATTAGCGTTCGTACGGCTTTGTCTGTCGCGCAGGAAGAAGTTGCTTCATTGCAAAGGGGGGGGGGGGGGGGGGATATTACTAAATTCTCGCCATTCGTTTCAGACAAGCAGAAATTGTCTTGTACTTTTCATAGAGTCATGCGAAGGTCTAGCAGTTTTTCGGAAAGCTGGGTGGAAACCAATATGGCCGCCCATGGGGATCCGATGGAGCCCATGAGAAGAAGGGGGTTGGGTGGTGACAATCTGTGCAGGACTCCCCCTACCTAGTTTTCTATGAAGTGGAGATATATAACTGCCGCTCAGGACTCTGGGAAAGTTGTGATAACCCGTATGGAATGTTGATAAAGAGTCTGAGGTTTTTCTGTATCGCAGCTGATCAATGGCGGCGAGGACGTCCTCATTTTCTACAATGACCGCGCTTCGTTCCCCATCCTTTTACAAATGATGTGCTCAGAGAGGGACCGGGCAGATGACAACGGGCCCCTGGCGTATCACGTCACACTGGTGGAGCTGCTGGCGGCGTGCACCGAGGGCAAGAACGTCTACACAGAGATCAAGTGCAACTCACTCCTGCCCCTCGATGACATCGTCAGGGTGGTGACACATGACGACTGCATACCCGAGGTATGAGATACAGCAAGGTATTATATTGCAAAGCTGCACTCGCTATTCTGCTGGTGGAGTCACTGTGTACATACATTACATATCCTGTACTGATCCTGAGTTACATCCTGTATTATACTCCAGAGCTGCACTCACTATTCTGCTGGTGGAGTCACTGTGTACATACATTACTTATCCTGTACTGATCCTGAGTTACATCCTGTATTATCCTCCAGAGCTGCACTCGCTATTCTGCTGGTGGAGTCACTGTGTACATACATTACATATCCTGTACTGATCCTGAGTTACATCCTGTATTATACTCCAGAGCTGCACTCACTATTCAGCTGGTGGAGTCACTGTATACATATATTACTTATCCTGTACTGCTCCTGAGTTACATCCTGTATTATACTGCAGAGCTGCACTCACTATTCTGCTGGTGGAGTCACTGTGTACATACATTACTTATCCTGTACTGATCCTGAGTTACACCCTGTATTATACCCCAGAGCTGCACTCACTATCCTGCTGGTGGTCACTGTATACATACATTACTTATCCTGTACTGCTCCTGAGTTACATCCTGTATTATACTGCAGAGCTGCACTCACTATTCTGCTGGTGGTGGAGTCACTGTGTACATATATTACTTATCCTGTACTGATCCGGAGTTACATCCTGTCTTATACTCCAGAGCTGCACTCACTATTCTGCTGGTGGAGTCACTGTGTACATACATTACTTATCCTGTACGGCTCCTGAGTTACATCCAGTATTATACCCCAGAGCTGCACTCACTATTCTGCTGGTGGAGTCACTGTGTACATACATTACTTATCCTGTACGGCTCCTGAGTTACATCCAGTATTATACCCCAGAGCTGCACTCACTATTCTGCTGGTGGAGTCACTGTGTACATACATTACTTATCCTGTACTGATCCTGAGTTACATCCTGTATTATACTGCAGAGCTGCACTCACTATTCTGCTGGTGGAGTCACTGTGTACATACATTACTTATCCTGTACGGCTCCTGAGTTACATCCAGTATTATACCCCAGAGCTGCACTCACTATTCTGCTGGTGGAGTCACTGTGTACATACATTACTTATCCTGTACGGCTCCTGAGTTACATCCAGTATTATACTCCAGAGCTGCACTCACTATTCTGCTGGTGGAGTCACTGTGTACATACATTACTTTTCCTGCACTGATCCTGAGTTACATCCTGTATTATACTGCAGAGCTGCACTCACTATTCTGCTGGTGGAGTCACTGTGTACATACATTACTTTTCCTGCACTGATCCTGAGTTACATCCTGTATTATACTGCAGAGCTGCACTCACTATTCTGTTGGTGGAGTCACTGTGTACATACATTACTTATCCTGTACTGATCCTGAGTTACATCCTGTATTATACTGCAGAGCTGCACTCACTATTCTGCTGGTGGAGTCACTGTGTACATACATCACTTATCCTGTACTGATCCTGAGTTACATCCTGTATTATACTCCAGAGCTGCACTCACTATTCTGCTGGTGGAGTCACTGTGTACATACATTACTTATCCTGTACTGATCCTGAGTTACATCCTGTATTATACTCCAGAGCTGCACTCACTATTCTGCTGGTGGAGTCACTGTGTACATACATTACTTATCCTGTACTGCTCCTGAGTTACATCCTGTATTATACTCCAGAGCTGCACTCACTATTCTGCTGGTGGAGTCACTGTGTACATACATTACTTATCCTGTACTGCTCCTGAGTTACATCCTGTATTATACTCCAGAGCTGCACTCACTATTCTGCTGGTGGAGTCACTGTGTACATACATTACTTATCCTGTACTGCTCCTGAGTTACATCCTGTATTATACTCCAGAGCTGCACTCACTATTCTGCTGGTGGAGTCACTGTGTACATACATTACTTATCCTGTACTGATCCTGAGTTACATCCTGTATTATACTCCAGAGCTGCACTCACTATTCTGCTGGTGGAGTCACTGTGTACATACATTACTTATCCTGTACTGCTCCTGAGTTACTTCCTGTATTATACTCCAGAGCTGCACTCACTATTCTGCTGGTGGAGTCACTGTGTACATACATTACTTATCCTGTACTGCTCCTGAGTTACATCTGTATTATACGCCAGAGCTGCACTCACTATTCTGCTGGTGGAGTCACTGTGTACATACATTACTTATCCTGTACTGATCCTGAGTTACATCCTGTATTATACCCCAGAGCTGCACTCACTATTCTGCTGGAGTCACTGTGTACATACATTACTTATCCTGTACTGATCCTGAGTTACATCCTGTATTATACTGCAGAGCTGCACTCACTATTCTGCTGGTGGAGTCACCGTGTACATACATTACTTATCCTGTACTGCTCCTGAGTTATATCCTGTATTATACTCCAGAGCTGCACTCACTATTCTGCTGGTGGAGTCACATGGTTTGGTGACATCACTGAGGTAGAGGGTTATCTATAGGGATTGTTAGTAGCTGTTCAGCTAGACTGAGCGGATGAGAGCTGACAGTATGAGCTGTGACTGCACAGAACATTGTCTGCTTCTACTATTTCAGATTGATATTAGCTGCACAAAGAACCAGAAATAAATTAAAAAATGATCCTAAAGCATGATGGGATGTCATCATTACTGTCGGCAGGGATTAGTGTGAGGCCTATCTATCTGCACCATTAAGAATGGATGGATAGATGTGAGATGGGAGATGGATGTGAGATGGATGGATGGATGGATGGATGGGAGATGGATAGATGGGAGATGGATAGATGGATGGGAGATGGATAGATGGGAGATGGATAGATGGATGGATGGGAGATGGATAGATGGATGGATGGATGGGAGATGGATGGATGGGGGATGGATAGATGGATGGGAGATGGATGGATGGGGGATGGATAGATGGATGGGAGATGGATGGATGGGGGATGGATAGATGGATGGGAGATGGATAGATGGATGGGAGATGGATGGATGGGAGATGGATGGATGGGGGATGGATAGATGGATGGGAGATGGATGGATGGGGGATGGATAGATGGATGGGGGATGGATAGATGGATGGGAGATGGTTGGATGGGGGATGGATAGATGGATTGGAGATGGATGGATGGGAGATGCATAGATGGATGGATGGGAGATGGATAGATAGATGGATGGATGGGAGATGGATAGATAGATGGATGGATGGGAGATGGATAGATGGATGGATGGGAGATGGATAGATGGATGGATGGGAGATGGATAGATGGATGGATGGGAGATGGATAGATGGATGGATGGGAGATGGATAGATGGATGGATGGGAGATGGATAGATGGATAGATGGATGGATGGGAGATGGATGGATGGGAAATGCATGGATGGATGGATGGGAAATGGATGGATGGATGGGAGATGGATAGATGGATGTGGGATGGATGGGAGATGGATAGATGGATGGATGGGAGATGGATAGATGGATGGATGGGAGATGGATAGATGGATGGATGGGAGATGGATAGATGGATGGATGGGAGATGGATAGATGGATGGATGGGAGATGGATAGATGGATGGATGGGAGATGGATAGATGGATAGATGGATGGATGGATAGGAGATGGATGGGAGATGGATAGATGGATGGATGGATGGGAGATGGATAGATGGATGGATGGGAGATGGATAGATGGATGGATGGGAGATGGATAGATGGGGGATGGATAGATGGATGGGGGATGGATAGATGGATGGGAGATGGATAGATGGATGGGAGATGGATAGATGGATGGGAGATGGATGGATTGGGGATGGATAGATGGATGGGAGATGGATGGATGGGGGATGGATAGATGGATGGGAGATGGATGGATGGGGGATGGATAGATGGATGGGAGATAGATAGATGGATGGGAGATAGATAGATGGATGGGAAATAGATAGATGGATGAGAGATAGATAGATGGATGGGGGATGGATGGATGGATGGGGGATGGATGGATGGATGGGGGATGGATGGATGGGGGATGGATAGATGGATGGGAGATGGATAGATGGATGGATGGGAGATGGATAGATGGATGATAGGAGATGGATAGATAGATGGATGGATGGGAGATGGATAAATGGATGGATGGGAGATGGATAGATGGGAGATGGATAGATGGATGGATGGGGATTGATAGATGGATGGACGGGGGATGGATGGATGGGGGATGGATAGATGGATGGGAGATGGATGGATGGGGGATGGATAGATGGATGGGAGATGGATGGATGGGGGATGGATAGATGGATGGGAGATGGATGGATGGGAGATGGATGGATGGGAGATGGATGGATGGGGGATGGATAGATGGATGGGAGATGGATGGATGGGGGATGGATAGATGGATGGGGGATGGATAGATGGATGGGGGATGGATAGATGGATGGGGGATGGATGGGGGATGGATAGATGGATGGGGGATGGTTGGATGGGGGATGGATAGATGGATTGGAGATGGATGGATGGGAGATGCATAGATGGATGGATGGGAGATGGATAGATAGATGGATGGATGGGAGATGGATAGATAGGGGATGGATAGATGGATGGGAGATGGATGGATTGGGGATGGATAGATGGATGGGAGGGGGATGGATAGATGGATGGGAGATGGATGGATGGGGGATGGATAGATGGATGGGAGATAGATAGATGGATGGGAGATAGATAGATGGATGGGAGATAGATGGATGGGAGATGGATGGATGGATGGGGGATGGATGGATGGATCTGAGATGGATAGATGGATGGGAGATGGATAGATGGATGGATGGGAGATGGATAGATGGATGGATGGGAGATGGATAGATGGATGGATGGGAGATGGATAGATGGGAGATGGATAGATGGATGGATGGGGATTGATAGATGGATGGATGGGGGATGGATGGATGGGGGATGGATAGATGAATGGGGGATGGATAGATGGATGGGGGATGGATAGATGGATAGATGGATGGGGGATGGATAGATGGATGGGGGATGGATAGATGGATGGGGGATGGATAGATGGATGGGGGATGGATAGATGGATGGGGGATGGATAGATGGATGGGGGATGGATAGATGGATGGGGGATGGATAGATGGATGGGAGATGGTTGGATGGGGGATGGATAGATGGATTGGAGATGGATGGATGGGGGATGGATGGATCTGAGATGGATGGGAGATGGATAGATGGATGGGGGATGGATAGATGGATGGGGGATGGATAGATGGATGGGGGATGGATAGATGGATGGGGGATGGATAGATGGATGGGGGATGGATAGATGGATGGGGGATGGATAGATGGATGGATCTGAGATGGATGGGAGATGGATAGATGACCTTTCTCTGCCTTCTTCTTGGACGGTTCTTACCTTTTTGGCTTTTTCTCTCCTCAGGTGAAGATCGCCTACGTGAACTTCGTCAACCATTGTTACGTGGACACGGAGGTGGAGATGAAGGAGATCTACACCAGCAACCACATCTGGAAGCTGTTTGAGAACTTCCTGGTGGACATGGCTCGGGTGGGTAGCGGTCAGCTGACTGTGTATCTTTCCCCGTACAGCCCATATATCATACTTATTATAGACATGTCACCCCGAGGGAAACCGCAACCTTACTGTGTAGTGATAGCAATGAAGGGTGATGCTGCTGCAGCACCTCTCAACAAGCAAAAGTACATTTACATATGCATCTGTGTGTCTCCATGGTTACAGACTACAGAGCGCCGTGTAGTCAGCTCCTGCAGTCGCTCTGCATGTGTGTTTGTTACAGTGTAGCCGCCCAGCCTGTATTTCTTCAGCTGATTATGGTTTTATGGTCAGTCTAGTTTATTTCTCTGATAGGTCTGCAACTCGACCACCGACCGCAAACACGCGGACACGGCGCTGGAGAAGTACGTAACTGAGGCCGTAATGAACATCGTCAGCGGCTTTTTCAACTCGCCATTTTCCGATAACAGCACAAGCTTGCAGGTGAGAGGCGTTACAGGGGCACGTGGCCATAATACCAGCGATATAATAGCTCCGGAGCATAATAATAGCTGTCAGATATGATGGAAATGTATCTTTCTGGCTGATAGCAGAGTACAATAGATTGTTAGAATTTTAGGTTTCCCTCCTTATAAGGGTGCATTTCACTTCCTACAGAGATGCACAGCAACCAGTGTGTATAATTTGAGCAGCACTGTAAAGTATGGGGTACAGAGAGGGGAGGGGCTTATGATAAAATAGGAAAAGAGTGGGGTTTCAGGCTATCAAAGAGTCCAATAGACAAAGTGAGTAGGCTAGAGCCACGCCAAATCCATCCTCACAATAGTGCTGTAATGGAGCAGAGCTGTAGGGTAAAGTATGGGGCAGTGAGGAGGCAGGCACTGGATTCTAGATATCCGTGCTTTAGATTCCCAATGGCAACAGGAATCACAAGGATGTGGGGAGGGGGGGGTAGAGACCGTGAAGGGTTAATCCCTCCTCGCTCATTAATCCCCCCCCCCCCCCCTCGTTATCCTCACCGCTCCATCTCCCGGCTGTCAGCCTCATGTTTAGGAATGATCGCTCATTTGGATTGCGAGTTGAGTTGGCGCGGCGGCGGTCGTTGTTAGCAGCGCTAATTGTCCGTGTTTCCACATTCCGAGGGGCGATTTGTTACATCCAGGCGACATTTACGTACATTCCGGACCGCGGCGGTTAGTGGATTAATGAGTCCATCAGCAGCGCCAAAGCACGCCCCGAGTACAGAGCCGCGCACGGCGGGCCGCCAGAAGGCCAATCTGCACAGTACTGGCCACATACTACGGAAGGCTTAGATACATAGACTCAGCAGGTAGTACCACACACCGTAGGCTCAGATACATTGCTCAGCAGGTAGTATCACACATGGTAGGCTCAGATACATAGACTCAGCAGGTAGTACCACACACCGTAGGCTCAGATACACCGCTCAGCAGGTAATATCACACATGGTAGGCTCAGATACATAGACTCAGCAGGTAGTACCACACACCGTAGGCTTAGATACACCGCTCAGCAGGTAGTATCACACATGGTAGGCTCAGATACATAGACTCAGCAGGTAGTACCACACACCGTAGGCTCAGATACATAGACTCAGCAGGTAGTATCACACATGGTAGGCTCAGATACATAGACTCAGCAGGTAGTACCACACACCGTAGGCTCAGATACATAGACTCAGCAGGTAGTATCACACATGGTAGGCTCAGATACATAGACTCAGCAGGTAGTATCACACACCGTAGGCTCAGATACACCGCTCAGCAGGTAGTATCACACGCGGTAGGCTCAGATACATACTCAGCAGGTAGTATCACACATGGTAGGCTCAGATACACCGCTCAGCAGGTAGTATCACACACGGTAGGCTCAGATACACCGCTCAGCAGGTAGTATCACACATGGTAGGCTCAGATACATAGACTCAGCAGGTAGTACCACACACCTTAGGCTCAGATACATAGACTCAGCAGGTAGTATCACACATGGTAGGCTCAGATACACCGCTCAGCAGGTAGTATCACACACCGTAGGCTCAGATACACCGCTCAGCAGGTAGTATCACACGCGGTAGGCTTAGATACACCATTCAGCAGATAGTAACTCACACGGTAGGCTTAGATACACCGCTCAGCAGGTAGTATCACACACGGTAGGCTCAGATACACCGCTCAGCAGGTAGTATCACACATGGTAGGCTCAGATACATAGACTCAGCAGGTAGTACCACACACCTTAGGCTCAGATACATAGACTCAGCAGGTAGTATCACACATGGTAGGCTCAGATACACCGCTCAGCAGGTAGTATCACACACCGTAGGCTCAGATACACCGCTCAGCAGGTAGTATCACACGCGGTAGGCTTAGATACACCATTCAGCAGATAGTAACTCACACGGTAGGCTTAGATACACCGCTCAGCAGGTAGTATCACACATGGGGGGCTTAGATACATGTCATGCCCTGTTGGTTGGCTCTCTCCGCAGACCCATCAGCCCGTCTTCATCCAGCTCCTGCAGTCCGCCTTCCGGATTTACAACTGCACGTGGCCGAACCCGCCGCAGAAGTCCTCCGTGGAGTCGTGTATAAAAACTCTGGCAGAAGTGGGTGAGTGCGCGGACATCAGCGGCGAGCGGCCTCCCTTCGTCTGCGCCAATCCCATCATCCTCTCTATATTTATTCGCTTATTAACCCCTTCCCGGCCCAGGAGGCAGTTTATGTCTTGGCTGCGAAGCAGTTCCCTCACATGGATGTAAACTTGGGGCTACTTTACAAGGGGCCATCATCGCGCCATCCGCAGCGGGAGCCGGCCGTCACTGAGACCCGCTGTTAACCCCTTACATGCTGCGATATGAAAGGTTCACAGAGGGAGGACGCTCATCAACCCTCCGCCATGTAATCGTGGTGGGCCTATGGTGTGCCATGGCAACTGGACATCCTACAATGGCATCCGAGTCTGCCATAGACTATGATCGCTGCTATCAGAGTGATCAGAGCATCGCAGGTTCAAGTCCCTACAGGGGCAGGAAAAGTAGAAAACTTAAAAAAAAATGTAAGAAATAGTAGAAAACCGCCCAGACTATGTCCTCTGTGTTTAGTAACCGCGCGTCCGTAACGACCCGGGCAGTAAATTGGACGCATGTTTTATCCTGCTCAGCAAAAACGAAAAAATTTTTTTAAAACGGCTTAAATGCTTTTTGTGTCATTTTTCATCCCAAAGAATCAAAATAAGTGATCAAAAAAGCCGTAAGTACCCCAAAATGGTACCAATTAAAGCTGCAGCTCGTCACGCAATAAACAAGCCATCACAGAGCGCCGTCCGTGGAAAAGGATCAACGTTCAGGGACTGAAATGTCAAATACTGCGCAAAAGTGGAAAAACCTAAAACTATATACACAATTTTGATATCGACGTAATTGTACCAAACCGCAGAAAAAAGGCACCGTGTCGTTAATCCTGATTGACGCGGTTTAAAAAGAAAAGCAAAGAGAAAATGTGTTTTGTTTTTTCTCCCTGCTTTCCCCCCAAAATGAATTAAAGCTCTACAATACAAGATGGCGTTCATAACACCTGCGGTTCGCCACACAAACAGCGCCCCGCATCCCGCCGCGCCAACGGAGAATAGAACTGCTGCGGAGATGGAAATCCAATCCGAGAGCAGCGAGTCCGCAGCCGGTTATTTGTGATTTAGTGATTCTGTCTGTTCCTGGGAAGCCAATATGGCCGCCACCGAAGGCCCAGCAGCGTCCAACATGCAGCTCGCCCGTTTTCCTGATTGGCAAATTCAGCTAGTTCTGCATTCCCTTCTCCCGAAGCGCCGTCATTCAGGCTCCTCGAAAAGCTGGGTGGGCATGGCCTGTTAGTACGTCCCTTGGTGCCCGGGCCCATGCCCCGCTCATGTCCCCCCCTCCCCCGATCCATCCGTTCCTTCCGTCTCTGCACAGTTAGGCACTCTGCTGTCGAGGAGCCGCCCGGCTGCCGGTCCGTCTGTCTTTGTGGCGTCTGTCTGACCTTTCTCAATTTGTTTTAATACCCCCTCCCAAAAGCAAAGAACCGTGGGATCGCCATCCCGGTGGATTTGGACAGCCAGGTGAACACGCTCTTCCTGAAGAGTCATTCCAATATGGTGCAGCGGGCAGCCATGGGCTGGAGGATGACGGCCCGCACCGGGCCCCGCTTCAAGGATGTGTTGGGGGGCCCGGCTTGGGACTACAGGAACATCATTGAGAAGCTACAGGTAAGGCATGTCTAATACCGCCAGAGGACCGCGTATTCTGGATGATTACATGCGCTCCGAATCCGTCGTGTTCCATCATCGACTTACCCGCTGTCAGTTATACCAAGAGATGCAAAGAGTGCAGGACTCCTGTTTTACCGTGAGATCGCAGAAAACACGCCCATTACTCGCTAAGATCGCGCCTGCATGCACATTTAGATCACATGGTTACCAACGCCGCGCCATTTTCTCGCAAATCACATTGCACTCGCAGTGAAAATTGAATTTTTAAAGGTGATATGGACCGATCTGCGGATTTAGATGTGGAACCGCAACAGAAATCACACCTTCAAGTGAAAGGCTGAGATCTCTTGCGAATCTGCGGGAAAAAAACCGCACCAACCACGCTGAGGACCGCCGCATTAACGGAACCCGAATCCGCAATGATTATCGGCCTATGCGAATGGCGTTGTACGTTAACAATGTAGCACACTGCAAACTTCAATTTAAAGGGGTTGTCCAGCTGTAAACTATGGATGATAGGTTATCAATAGTAAACCAGCAGGGATCCATCGTCTAGGACCCTTGCCGATCAGCTGTTTGGTGGGCTAATGCATCTCTCTCTCTCTTTCTTTCTCTCTCTCTCTCTTTCTTTCTCTCTCTTTCTTTCTCTCTCTCTTTCTTTCTCTCTCTCTCTCTCTTTCTTTCTCTCTCTCTCTCCCTCTCTCCCTCTCTCCCTCTCCTGTGTAATGCTTTTTCCCCCCTGTGGAGGCACTGCAGGGGAATTGAACACTTGCTAGCAGAATGCTAGATTCCTACTAGGGGTCACCTTGCGATCAGTTTATCGATGGGGCGGTTGGATTGGGCCGAGCTCAATCTCTGGGCTGTTTCCCGAAGTCCGACTGAAACATGTGGAGCAGTCACCAAGCATACGCACTTGCGCTCTGTTCATACAGAGGTTCTGAGATCGGTGGGTATCCCAGGGGTCGGACCCCACCGATCAGGTAATTATCTCCTATCCTGTGAATAAGGGATGAATTGATATTACTCGAATACCGCTTTAAGAAAATCATACAAAGTCTCCCTTATCGCGTAAGGCCCTCATTAAAGGGGTTACCTAGTTAAAAACTATAGATGGCCTATTCTCGGGACAGGTCATTAGTAGTAGCTTAGCATGGATTTGTTGCCCAGGACCCCTGCCGAACAACTGCAATACTTACAGCAGTGGCCAGACTTGGTATTGCAGACTAATGTCCCATTTAAATTAATGAGAACTTTGCCTGCAATACCAAGCCTGGCCACTGCGGTAAAATGGAGCTGTCTGCTTCCCGCTAAAATGAGCTCAGTGGAGGAGTGTGCTGGCCTCAGAAAACAGCAGTTCGATGGGAACTTAGGCGTCTGACCACCGCCAATCTACTGTTAGATCCTTTTTCTAAGGACGGGGCATACAGTTTACATCAGACAGCCCCTTTAAGGTTCCTTTCATTTTCAGGATGTCGTGGCTTCTCTGGAGCAGCAGTTCAGTCCGATGGTCCTGGCTGAATTCTCGGTCCTCGTTGACGTTCTGCACAGTCCTGAGCTCCTGTTTCCTGATGGCACCGACGCTCGGATCCGATGTGGAGCCTTCATGTCCAAGTAAGTGCAATTTCCCCTTCACTAAACGACCCAACGTAAAGGTGGGTTTACACGGGACGCATGTGGGGCAAACTATGCCGGACACTCATCCCCGCACATACTGGCTCCGCCCCTCCATTGACATAACATAGCGGCTGTTCAGTACTGACTGACTGCTGGTTACACGGAGCGATCAGCTCATCGTCCAGCGCCATATGCTGCATAAATCATCGATCACTCATTGTAACCAGCAGCCGGTCAGTACTGAACGGCCGCTATGTTATGTCAATGGAGAGGGGTGGGGTGAGCGAGAGGAGAGAAATGTCCTGCAGCACCGCTGTGAGCCAGCGATACCAGCTCCCCTGCAGCAGCACCGCAGCCAGTATGTGGGGGACGAGGGGCGGCCATCGTTTATGTAGGAGCACCGCAGCCAGTATATGCAGGACGAGGGGCGGCCATCGTTTATGTAGGAGCACCGCAGCCAGTATGTGGGGGACGAGGGGCGGCCATCGTTTATGTAGTAGCACCGCAGCCAGTATGTGTGGGACGAAGGGCGGCCATCGTTTATGTAGGAGCACCGCAGCCAGTATGTACAGGACGAGGGGCGGCCATCGTTTATGTAGGAGCACCGCAGCCAGTATGTGGGGGACGAGGGGCGGCCATCGTTTATGTAGGAGCACCGCAGCCAGTATGTGCGGGACGAGGGGCGGCCATCGTTTATGTAGGAGCACCGCAGCCAGTATGTACAGGACGAGGGGCGGCCATCGTTTATGTAGGAGCACCGCAGCCAGTATGTACAGGACGAGGGGCGGCCATCGTTTATGTAGGAGCACCGCAGCCAGTATGTGCGGGACGAGGGGTGGCCATCGTTTATGTAGGAGCACCGCAGCCAGTATGTACAGGACGAGGGGCGGCCATCGTTTATGTAGGAGCACCGCAGCCAGTATGTGCAGGACGAGGGGCGGTCATCGTTTATGTAGGAGCATCGCAGCCAGTATGTGGGGATGAGGGGCGGCCATCGTTTATGTAGGGGCACCGCAGCCAGTATGTGGGGGACGAGGGGCGGCCATCGTTTATGTAGGAGCACCGCAGCCAGTATGTGGGGGACGAGGGGCGTCCATCGTTTATGTAGGAGCACCGCAGCCAGTATGTGGGGGACGAGGGGCGGCCATCGTTTATGTAGGAGCACCGCAGCCAGTATGTACAGGACGAGGGGCGGCCATCGTTTATGTAGGAGCACCGCAGCCAGTATATGGGGACGAGGGGCGGCCATCGTTTATGTAGGAGCACCGCAGCCAGTATGTGCAGGACGAGGGGCGGTCATCGTTTATGTAGGAGCATCGCAGCCAGTATGTGCAGGACGAGGGGCAGCCATCGTTTATGTAGGAGCACCACAGCCAGTATATGGGGGACGAGGGGCGGCCATCGTTTATGTAGGAGCACCGCAGCCAGTATGTGGGGACGAGGGGCGGCCATCGTTTATGTAGGAGCACCGCAGCCAGTATGTGTGGGACGAGGGGCGGCCATCGTTTATGTAGGAGCACCGCAGCCAGTATGTGGGGGACGAGGGGCGGCCATCGTTTATGTAGGAGCACCGCAGCCGGTATGTGCAGGACGAGGGGCGGCCATCATTTATGTAGGAGCACCGCAGCCAGTATGTGGGGGACGAGGGGCGGCCATCGGTTATGTAGGAGCACCGCAGCCAGTATGTGGGGGACGAGGGGCGGCCATCGTTTATGTAGGAGCACCGCAGCCAGTATGTGGGGGACGAGGGGCGGCCATCGGTTATGTAGGAGCACCGCAGCCAGTATGTGGGGGACGAGGGGCGGCCATCGTTTATGTAGGAGCACCGCAGCCAGTATGTGGGGGATGAGGGGCGGCCATCGTTTATGTAGGAGCACCGCAGCCAGTATGTGGGGGATGAGGGGCGGCCATCGTTTATGTAGGAGCACCGCAGCCAGTATGTGGGGGACGAGGGGCGGCCATCGTTTATGTAGGAGCACCGCAGCCAGTATGTGGAGGACGAGGGGCGGCCATCGTTTATGTAGGAGCACCGCAGCCAGTATGTGCGGGACGAGGGCCGCCCATCGTTTATGTAGCAGCACCGCAGACAGTATGTGGGGGACGAGGGGCGGCCATCGTTTATGTAGGAGCACCGCAGACAGTATGTGGGGAAGGAGGGGCGGCCATCGTTTATGTAGCAGCACCGCAGCCAGTATGTGCGGGACGAGGGCCGCCCATCGTTTATGTAGGAGCACCGCAGCCAGTATGTGGGGGACGAGGGGCGGCCATCGTTTATGTAGGAGCACCGCAGACAGTATGTGGGGGACGAGGGGCGGCCATCGTTTATGTAGGAGCACCGCAGCCAGTATGTGCGGGACGAGGGCCGCCCATCGTTTATGTAGGAGCACCGCAGCCAGTATGTGGGGGACGAGGGGCGGCCATCGTTTATGTAGGAGCACCGCAGACAGTATGTGGGGGACGAGGGGCGGCCATCGTTTATGTAGGAGCACCGCAGCCAGTATGTGCAGGACGAGGGGCGGCCATCGTTTATGTAGGAGCACCGCAGCCAGTATGTGCAGGACGAGGGGCGGCCATCGTTTTTGTAGGAGCACTGCAGCCAGTATGTGGGGGACGAGGGGCGGCCATCTTTTATGTAGGAGCACCGCAGCCAGTATGTGGGGGACGAGGGACGGCCATCGTTTATGTAGGAGCACCGCAGCCAGTATGTGGGGGACGAGGGGCGGCCATCGTTTATGTAGGAGCACCGCAGCCAGTATGTGCAGGATGAGGGGCGGCCATCGTTTATGTAGGAGCACCGCAGCCAGTATGTGGGGGATGAGGGGCGGCCATCGTTTATGTAGGAGCACCGCAGCCAGTATGTGGGGGATGAGGGGCGGCCATCGTTTATGTAGGAGCACCGCAGCCAGTATGTGGGGAAGGAGGGGCGGCCATCGTTTATGTAGCAGCACCGCAGCCAGTATGTGCGGGACGAGGGCCGCCCATCGTTTATGTAGGAGCACCGCAGACAGTATGTGGGGGACGAGGGGCGGCCATCGTTTATGTAGGAGCACCGCAGCCAGTATGTGCAGGACGAGGGGCGGCCATCGTTTATGTAGGAGCACCGCAGCCAGTATGTGCAGGACGAGGGGCGGCCATCGTTTTTGTAGGAGCACCGCAGCCAGTATGTGGGGGACGAGGGGCGGCCATCTTTTATGTAGGAGCACCGCAGCCAGTATGTGGGGGACGAGGGGCGGCCATCGTTTATGTAGGAGCACCGCAGCCAGTATGTGGGGACGAGGGGTGGCCATCGTTTATGTAGGAGCACCGCAGCCAGTATGTGCAGGACGAGGGGCGGCCATCGTTTATGTAGGAGCACCGCAGCCAGTATGTGGGGACGAGGGGCGGCCATCGTTTATGTAGGAGCACCGCAGCCAGTATGTGCAGGACGAGGGGCGGTCATCGTTTATGTAGGAGCACCGCAGCCTGTATGTGGGGACGAGGGGCGGCCATCGTTTATGTAGGAGCACCGCAGCCAGTATGTGCTGGACGAGGGGCGGCCATCGTTTATGTAGGAGCACCGCAGCCAGTATGTACAGGACGAGGGGCGGCCATCGTTCATGTAGGAGCACCACAGCCAGTATGTGGGGGACGAGGGGCGGCCATCGTTTATGTAGGAGCACCACAGCCAGTATGTGGGGGACGAGGGGCGGCCATCGTTTATGTAGGAGCACCGCAGCCAGTATGTACAGGACGAGGGGCGGTCATCGTTTATGTAGGAGCATCGCAGCCTGTATGTGGGGACGAGGGGCGGCCATCGTTTATGTAGGAGCACCGCAGCCAGTATGTGGGGACGAGGGGCGGCCATCGTTTATGTAGGAGCACCGCAGCCAGTATGTGCAGGACGAGCGGCGGCCATCGTTTATGTAGGAGCACCGCAGCCAGTATGTGGGGGGCGAGGGGCGGCCATCGTTTATGTAGGATCACCGCAGCCAGTATGTGGGTTCGAGGGGCGGCCATCGTTTTTGTAGGAGCACCGCAGCCAGTATGTGGGGGACGAGGGGCGGCCATCTTTTATGTAGGAGCACCGCAGCCAGTATGTGGGGGATGAGGGGCGGCCATCGTTTTTGTAGGAGCACCGCAGCCAGTATGTGGGGGATGAGGGGCGGCCATCGTTTATGTAGGAGCACCGCAGCCAGTATGTGGGGGATGAGGGGCGGCCATCGTTTATGTAGGAGCACCGCAGCCAGTATGTGGGGAAGGAGGGGCGGCCATCGTTTATGTAGCAGCACCGCAGCCAGTATGTGCAGGACGAGGGGCAGCCATCGTTTATGTAGCAGCACCGCAGCCAGTATGTGCAGGACGAGGGGCAGCCATCGTTTATGTAGGAGCACCGCAGCCAGTATGTGGGGGACGAGGGGCGGCCATCGTTTATGTAGGAGCACCGCAGACAGTATGTGGGGGACGAGGGGCGGCCATCGTTTATGTAGCAGCACCGCAGCCAGTATGTGGGGGACGAGGGGCGGCCATCGTTTATGTAGGAGCACCGCAGCCAGTATGTGGGGGACGAGGGGCGGCCATAGTTTATGTAGGAGCACCGCAGACAGTATGTGGGGGACGAGGGGCGGCCATCGTTTATGTAGGAGCACCGCAGACAGTATGTGGGGGACGAGGGGCGGCCATCGTTTATGTAGGAGCACCGCAGACAGTATGTGCAGGACGAGGGGCGGCCATCGTTTATGTAGGAGCACCGCAGCCAGTATGTGCAGGACGAGGGGCGGCCATCGTTTTTGTAGGAGCACCGCAGCCAGTATGTGGGGGACGAGGGGCGGCCATCGTTTATGTAGGAGCACCGCAGCCAGTATGTGCAGGATGAGGGGCGGCCATCGTTTATGTAGGAGCACCGCAGCCAGTATGTGGGGGATGAGGGGCGGCCATCGTTTATGTAGGAGCACCGCAGCCAGTATGTGGGGGATGAGGGGCGGCCATCGTTTATGTAGCAGCACCGCAGCCAGTATGTGGGGGACGAGGGGCGGCCATCGTTTATGTAGGAGCACCGCAGCCAGTATGTGGGGGACGAGGGGCGGCCATAGTTTATGTAGGAGCACCGCAGACAGTATGTGGGGGACGAGGGGCGGCCATCGTTTATGTAGGAGCACCGCAGACAGTATGTGGGGGACGAGGGGCGGCCATCGTTTATGTAGGAGCACCGCAGACAGTATGTGCAGGACGAGGGGCGGCCATCGTTTATGTAGGAGCACCGCAGCCAGTATGTGCAGGACGAGGGGCGGCCATCGTTTTTGTAGGAGCACCGCAGCCAGTATGTGGGGGACGAGGGGCGGCCATCTTTTATGTAGGAGCACCGCAGCCAGTATGTGGGGGGCGAGGGGCGGCCATCGTTTATGTAGGAGCACCGCAGCCAGTATGTGGGGGACGAGGGGCGGCCATCGTTTATGTAGGAGCACCGCAGCCAGTATGTGCAGGATGAGGGGCGGCCATCGTTTATGTAGGAGCACCGCAGCCAGTATGTGGGGGATGAGGGGCGGCCATCGTTTATGTAGGAGCACCGCAGCCAGTATGTGGGGGATGAGGGGCGGCCATCGTTTATGTAGGAGCACCGCAGCCAGTATGTGGGGAAGGAGGGGCGGCCATCGTTTATGTAGCAGCACCGCAGCCAGTATGTGCGGGACGAGGGCCGCCCATCGTTTATGTAGCAGCACCGCAGACAGTATGTGGGGGACGAGGGGCGGCCATCGTTTATGTAGGAGCACCGCAGCCAGTATGTGCAGGACGAGGGGCGGCCATCGTTTATGTAGGAGCACCGCAGCCAGTATGTGCAGGACGAGGGGCGGCCATCGTTTATGTAGGAGCACCGCAGCCAGTATGTGGGGGACGAGGGGCGGCCATCGTTTATGTAGCAGCACCGCAGCCAGTATGTGCGGGACGAGGGCCGCCCATCGTTTATGTAGCAGCACCGCAGACAGTATGTGGGGGACGAGGGGCGGCCATCGTTTATGTAGGAGCACCGCAGCCAGTATGTACAGGACGAGGGGCGGCCATCGTTTATGTAGGAGCACCGCAGCCAGTATGTGCAGGACGAGGGGCGGCCATCGTTTATGTAGGAGCACCGCAGCCAGTATGTGCAGGACGAGGGGCGGCCATCGTTTTTGTAGGAGCACCGCAGCCAGTATGTGGGGGACGAGGGGCGGCCATCTTTTATGTAGGAGCACCGCAGCCAGTATGTGGGGGATGAGGGGCGGCCATCGTTTTTGTAGGAGCACCGCAGCCAGTATGTGGGGGATGAGGGGCGGCCATCCTTTATGTAGGAGCACCGCAGCCAGTATGTGGGGGATGAGGGGCGGCCATCGTTTATGTAGGAGCACCGCAGCCAGTATGTGGGGAAGGAGGGGCGGCCATCGTTTATGTAGCAGCACCGCAGCCAGTATGTGCAGGACGAGGGGCAGCCATCGTTTATGTAGGAGCACCGCAGCCAGTATGTGGGGGACGAGGGGCGGCCATCGTTTATGTAGGAGCACCGCAGCCAGTATGTGGGGGATGAGGGGCGGCCATCATTTATGTAGGAGCACCGCAGACAGTATGTGGGGGACGAGGGGCGGCCATCGTTTATGTAGGAGCACCGCAGACAGTATGTGGGGGACGAGGGGCGGCCATCGTTTATGTAGGAGCACCGCAGACAGTATGTGGGGGACGAGGGGCGGCCATCGTTTATGTAGGAGCACCGCAGCCAGTATGTGGGGGATGAGGGGCGGCCATCGTTTTTGTAGGAGCACCGCAGCCAGTATGTGGGGGATGAGGGGCGGCCATCGTTTATGTAGCAGCACCGCAGCCAGTATGTGGGGGACGAGGGGCGGCCATCGTTTATGGAGGAGCACCGCAGCCAGTATGTGGAGGACGAGGGGCGGCCATCGTTTATGTAGGAGCACCGCAGCCAGTATGTGGGGGACGAGGGGCGGCCATCGTTTATGTAGGAGCACCGCAGCCAGTATGTGGGGGACGAGGGGCGGCCATCGTTTATGTAGGAGCACCGCAGCCAGTATGTGCAGGATGAGGGGCGGCCATCGTTTATGTAGGAGCACCGCAGCCAGTATGTGGGGGACGAGGGGCGGCCATCGTTTATGTAGGAGCACCGCAGCCAGTATGTGGGGGACGAGGGGCAGCCATCGTTTATATAGGAGCACCGCAGCCAGTATGTGGGGAAGGAGGGGCGGCCATCGTTTATGTAGCAGCACCGCAGCCAGTATGTGCGGGACGAGGGCCGCCCATCGTTTATGTAGGAGCACCGCAGACAGTATGTGGGGGACGAGGGGCGGCCATCGTTTATGTAGGAGCACCGCAGACAGTATGTGGGGGACGAGGGGCGGCCATCGTTTATGTAGGAGCACCGCAGCCAGTATGTGTGGGACGAGGGGCGGCCATCATGTATGTAGGAGCACCGCAGCCAGTATGTGGGGGACGAGGGGCGGCCATCATGTATGTAGGAGCACCGCAGCCAGTATGTGCAGGACGAGGGGCGGCCATCGTTTATGTAGGAGCACCGCAGCCAGTATGTGCAGGACGAGGGGCGGCCATGGTTTATGTAGGAGCACCGCAGCCAGTATGTGCAGGACGAGGGGCGGCCATCGTTTTTGTAGGAGCACCACAGCCAGTATGTGGGGGACGAGGGGCGGCCATCTTTTATGTAGGAGCACCGCAGCCAGTATGTGGGGGACGAGGGGCGGCCATCGTTTATGTAGGAGCACCGCAGCCAGTATGTGGGGGACGAGGGGCGGCCATCGTTTATGTAGGAGCACCGCAGCCAGTATGTGCAGGACGAGGGGCGGCCATCGTTTATGTAGGAGCACCGCAGCCAGTATGTGGGGGACGAGGGGCGGCCATCGTTTATGTAGGAGCACCGCAGCCAGTATGTGCGGGACGAGGGGCGGCCATCGGTTATGTAGGAGCACCGCAGCCAGTATGTGGGGGACGAGGGGCGGCCATCGTTTATGTAGGAGCACCGCAGCCAGTATGTGGGGGACGAGGGGCGGCCATCGTTTATGTAGAAGCACCGCAGCCAGTATGTGGGGGACGAGGGGCGGCCATCGTTTATGTAGGAGCACCGCAGTCAGTATGTACAGGACGAAGGGCGGCCATCGTTTATGTAGGAGCACCGCAGCCAGTATGTACAGGACGAGGGGCGGCCATCGTTTATGTAGGAGCACCGCAGCCAGTATGTACAGGACGAGGGGCGGCCATCGTTTATGTAGGAGCACCGCAGCCAGTATGTGCAGGACGAGGGGCGGCCATCGTTTATGTAGGAGCACCGCAGCCAGTATGTGCGGGACGAGGGGCGGCCATCGTTTATGTAGGAGCACCGCAGCCAGTATGTACAGGACGAGGGGCGGCCATCGTTTATGTAGGGGCACCGCAGCCAGTATGTGGGGGACGAGGGGTGGCCATCGTTTATGTAGGAGCACCACAGCCAGTATGTGGGGGACGAGGGGTGGCCATCGTTTATGTAGGAGCACCGCAGCCAGTATGTGGGGGACGAGGGGCGGCCATCGTTTATGTAGGAGCACCGCAGCCAGTATATACAGGACGAGGGGCGGCCATCGTTTATGTAGGAGCACCGCAGCTAGTATATGGGGGACGAGGGGCGGCCATCGTTTATGTAGGAGCACCGCAGCCAGTATGTGGGGACGAGGGGCGGCCATCGTTTATGTAGGAGCACCGCAGCCAGTATGTGGGGGACGAGGGGCGGCCATCGTTTATGTAGGAGCACCGCAGCCAGTATGTGGGGGACGAGGGGCGGCCATCCTTTATGTAGAAGCACCGCAGTCAGTATGTGGGGACGAGGGCCGGCCATCGTTTATGTAGGAGCACCGCAGCCAGTATGTGGGGGACGAGGGGCGGCCATAGTTTATGTAGGAGCACCGCAGCCAGTATGTACAGGACGAGGGGCGGCCATCGTTTATGTAGGAGCTCCGCAGCCAGTATGTGGGGGACGAGGGGCGGCCATCGTTTATGTAGGAGCACCGCAGCCAGTATGTGGGGGACGAGGGGCGGCCATCGTTTATGTAGGAGCACCGCAGCCAGTATGTACAGGACGAGGGGCGGCCATCGTTTATGTAGGAGCACCGCAGCCAGTATGTGTGGGACGAGGGGCGGCCATCGTTTATGTAGGAGCACCGCAGCCAGTATGTACAGGACGAGGGGCGGCCATCGTTTATGTAGGAGCACCGCAGCCAGTATGTGTGGGACGAGGGGCGGCCATCGTTTATGTAGGAGCACCGCAGCCAGTATGTACAGGACGAGGGGTGGCCATCGTTTATGTAGGAGCACCGCAGCCAGTATGTGGGGGACGAGGGGTGGCCATCGTTTATGTAGGAGCACCGCAGCCAGTATGTGCGGGACGAGGGGCGGCCATCGTTTATGTAGGAGCACCGCAGCCAGTATGTGGGGGACGAGGGGCGGCCATCGTTTATGTAGGAGCACCGCAGCCAGTATGTGGGGGACGAGGGGCGGCCATCGTTTATGTAGGAGCACCGCAGCCTGTATGTGGGGGACGAGGGGCGGCCATCGTTTATGTAGGAGCACCGCAGCCAGTATGTACAGGACGAGGGGCGGCCATCGTTTATGTAGGAGCACCGCAGCCAGTATGTACAGGACGAGGGGCGGCCATCGTTTATGTAGCAGCACCGCAGACAGTATGTGGGGGACGAAGGGCGGCTATTGTTTATGTAGGAGCACCGCAGCCAGTATGTGCGGGACGAGGGGCGGCCATCGTTTATGTAGGAGCACCGCAGCCAGTATGTGCGGGACGAGGGGCGGCCATCGTTTATGTAGGAGCACCGCAGCCAGTATGTGCAGGACGAGGGGCGGCCATCGTTAATGTAGGAGCACCGCAGCCAGTATGTGCAGGACGAGGGGCGGCCATCGTTAATGTAGGAGCACCGCAGCCAGTATGTGCGGGACGAGGGGCGGCCATCGTTTATGTAGGAGCACCGCAGCCAGTATGTGGGGACGAGGGCCGCCCATCGTTTATGTAGGAGCACCGCAGCCAGTATGTGGGGGACGAGGGGCGGCCATCGTTTATGTAGGAGCACCGCAGCCTGTATGTGGGGGACGAGGGGCGGCCATCGTTTATGTAGGAGCACCGCAGCCAGTATGTGGGGACGAGGGGCGGCCATCGTTTATGTAGGAGCACCGCAGCCAGTATGTGGGGGACGAGGGGCGGCCATCGTTTATGTAGGAGCACCGCAGCCAGTATGTACAGGACGAGGGGCGGCCATCGTTTATGTAGGAGCACCGCAGCCAGTATGTGGGGGACGAGGGGCGGCCATCGTTTATGTAGGAGCACCGCAGCCAGTATGTGCAGGACGAGGGGCGGCCATCGTTTATGTAGGAGCACCGCAGCCAGTATGTGGGGGACGAGGGGCGGCCATCGTTTATGTAGGAGCACCGCAGCCAGTATTTGGGGGACGAGGGGCGGCCATCGTTTATGTAGGAGCACCGCAGCCAGTATGTGCGGGACGAGGGGCGGCCATCGTTTATGTAGGAGCACCGCAGCCAGTATGTGCGGGACGAGGGGCGGCCATCGTTTATGTAGGAGCACCGCAGCCAGTATGTGCGGGACGAGGGGCGGCCATCGTTTATGTAGGAGCACCGCAGACAGTATGTGCAGGACGAGGGGCGGCCATCGTTAATGTAGGAGCACCGCAGCCAGTATGTGCAGGACGAGGGGCGGCCATCGTTAATGTAGGAGCACCGCAGCCAGTATGTGCGGGACGAGGGGCGGCCATCGTTTATGTAGGAGCACCGCAGCCAGTATGTGGGGACGAGGGCCGCCCATCGTTTATGTAGGAGCACCGCAGCCAGTATGTGGGGGACGAGGGGCGGCCATCGTTTATGTAGGAGCACCGCAGCCTGTATGTGGGGGACGAGGGGCGGCCATCGTTTATGTAGGAGCACCGCAGCCAGTATGTGGGGACGAGGGGCGGCCATCGTTTATGTAGGAGCACCGCAGCCAGTATGTGGGGGACGAGGGGCGGCCATCGTTTATGTAGGAGCACCGCAGCCAGTATGTACAGGACGAGGGGCGGCCATCGTTTATGTAGGAGCACCGCAGCCAGTATGTGGGGGACGAGGGGCGGCCATCGTTTATGTAGGAGCACCGCAGCCAGTATGTGCAGGACGAGGGGCGGCCATCGTTTATGTAGGAGCACCGCAGCCAGTATGTGGGGGACGAGGGGCGGCCATCGTTTATGTAGGAGCACCGCAGCCAGTATTTGGGGGACGAGGGGCGGCCATCGTTTATGTAGGAGCACCGCAGCCAGTATGTGCGGGACGAGGGGCGGCCATCGTTTATGTAGGAGCACCGCAGACAGTATGCGGGGGATGAGGGGAGGCCATCGTTTTTGGACAACACTTGTCCTGTTTGAAAAGTCCTTTAGATATAGTTCCGTTCACTGACAGCAATAGAGTTGCCACATCCCACAACAGCGCCACCTTTTATGCAAATTATCAGCAAAAATAAAAGGTAGAGCTGAGCCTGGCTTCACCAAGTGAAAAGCTTGTGGCACCGCAGATTTTACACAGCTATCACTCTTAAGTGTGGCAAAGTTGCCCCAGTGTCTGGTCATGTCATCTATACGCTTCGGGCTACTAGTGCCGGACTGTGAAACCCCTCAACATCTACGTTTTATATGACCATCCATACAAAAAGAGAACCAGTTCCGTGCCGGTCACCAAAGCTCACAATAGGCTGACATTGCCTGCTTTCTTCAGCTCATCTGACAGCTTTACTCTGTAGACTGAGGCAGATGCAGCAGAGTCATCTCATTATCTTTAGAGGGTAGAGAATTAATGATGGCTTCATTCTACAACTGGATGCACAGATGTGGCAGAATAGTACGGCCCTTTTCACAAAGCCCTTCCGATGGATGCTCAGTGCTGCCGTCCACACGCTGCAGGTGATCGCCAGCGTGGCAGGAACCAGCTTTGCTATGTTTTTTTTTAATAGTGTTAATTATGCAGCATAAATGACATGATGATTTTTTTTCTGCGGGTACGACCCTACCGAAATTATATATATATATTTATTTTTAGGTTTTTCTACTTTCGCACAATAAAAAACTTTTTTTTGCTTAATTTATGTATAGATGTTTTGCTTCTTCTTTTCACCAGCATTTGCCATGCAGATAAAACCTCGACTTCTGTCTACTCGCTGTTAAAGCTCTTTCCCGCTTCATCGGGGGACACAGCTTGACCGTGGGTCTATAGTACTGCCTGGAGGCGGGCACTAGCAGGCTCCTCCCACTCGCTATATACCCTCTGCAGGCACCGTATGCAGCAGTAGAGCGCCCAGCGGGGCTTGTTATACAAAGAGTAATAATCGCAATAAATAACCAAGGAGTCGCTGCGACCAGGGGAAGAAAACACGGCCGGAAAACAGAAACACAAGCCCCCTCATCTGCTGGGGGCCATGCCCTCCAGTGAGCCAAGCGAGAAAGAGATTTTACATCTTGCTCGTGTCATTGGAGGGGCAGCTTCACGGTGGCACCTTCTAGAGCAGTCCCCCGAGGTGGGAACAATCTACCCCAGAGTGGTCAGAGCGCCCCCTGGCTGTCTGTAAGACTGCTCGGCCCAGGGAAGGTCGGCATCTGATAGACATTAGAGAATGTGTGCAGACCACCAGGTCGCAGCTCTACAGATCATGTCTGCGGGGGCCCCGTTCCATATTGCCCACGAGGCCCCCAACGCCCAAGTGGACTGAGCTGTGACCCCACCAGGTGGAGACCCCCCCTCTACTATCGCCGATGGAATCACCAAGCTATGGTCCCTTTGGATGCAGCGAGACCCCCGCTAACTCGGCCAGTCCGCTACTACCAACACTAAGCTAAAAACCGATCCGCTGAATGCCTGCAGAGGGTGTATAGCAAGTGGGAGGAGCCAGCTTAGTGCCCGCCTCCAGGCAGTGCTATATAGCCACGGTCAAGCTGTGTCCGTCAATGACATAAGCGAGAAATGTCTGTTCAGTTTCTTGATGCAATAATACCAAATAGCAGAGAGGGGCAGTGCGCAAAAAAAATGCTGTTGTTTAATGTCCCTGTAGGGACCTTGAACCTGTGATGCTATGACTGCACTGATAATACACTGCAGTACTTCTGTACTGCAATACCTTATTGCTTATGATAGCGATCACAGGCCGTGGCAGACCTGGGCTCCATTCTCTGGCTCCGGTTGCCATGGCGACCTATCAGCCCTCCGCAATTATATGGTGGTGGGCTGATGACGTCACGGTGAGAGCGCTCTTCCTCTCTGAACCCTTTACATGCCTCGATCAACATGGAAGTGGTTGACAGCAGGGATCATTTTTTCTGACTGATCCCCGCTGTTGCAGCCGGAGGCCGACTGTCAGTCACAGGGTGTAAATGTATTTTCATTCATGGGAACTACTTCCCAGCCAGAAGGTCCGTTTACCCCTTGGGGTGGGAAAGGGTTAATGAAGACTTCAGTTCTCGCTAATCCGCTGGTGACCGCTTAATCACCCTCCAGTTGCGCATCCAGCGGCTCCTAATACAATAATGCGGGATACGTTTCTGGCTCTTCAGTGTCGCCCGGGGCCAATGAGACGCTAATGAATGCCGTTCCGCAGGTTGATCAATCACACGAAGAAGCTGATGGAGAAAGAAGAGAAGCTTTGCATCAAGATCCTGCAGACGCTGCGCGAGATGCTGGACAAGAAGGACGGCTTCAGTGAGCAGGTAGGAGCGGGGGCCACTTACCTCTGCACCCCGCGGGCGCCCGCTCTACTCCCCGGAATTACTGCCACACAGAAGGGAAACAATGGCGGGACGTAAAACACCCGCTACCAGATGCACCGCATTCATTGCAGGTTACGTAAAAAGTTTATTACTGTCTGTTCCCGGAGAAGCCGAGTGACAACCAATATGGCCGCCCACAGGTGTCACCCAGCAGGTAGACCCTTAACGGCCATTTTATTAGAGCCCCATCTAGTACTGTTGGACTCGGTTGCTTCGCGGAGGAACGGCGAGTTGTGCGTTCGGACACGTTAGTTGGCGCTCCAGCGTTGTATTCAGCTGACTGTGCAGAACGATTCCTGACATCCTCCTCCGACCCCTTGCAATGATGACTTGTTTCCGTCCGTAGGACCCGCTTCCGCCTTTCTTGCATGCTCTCCACACCGGCAGGGACCTCCTGGCTTCGGAGGTAATGCAGTGGGCTGACGCATGGCTTCCTTACCAGAGCAGTGGAAATGGCGTGGATTCTGCGTCAAAGCTGCCCAACGGCTGCATATTCACTCCGTACTTGTTATTACGACACGAGGCCTCCTGTGTATGCGCTTATCCCCCTGATCCGAAATCCGCCCGCGCTGCTGTGAATGACCCTCCGTACAGGCGCACACTCACAGCGGCGTAGCATCATCAGTCATGTGAATACGCTGTGTGCTTACCCAACTGAAATGGCAGCACGCTACGTCTTTACATGCAGGACAGTAGGCGGTATTACGTACGGAGGAGGCGTTCTTCGGGCCGTCAGTACATGTGTTCATGTGTGAATGAGCCCCCAGCATGAGGCCTCCTGCACGCCGGCATATCAGTGAGCGCACTCCGCAGTGGATGGAACCCACTGATCGCCCCCGCAGCATGCTCTACTTCTGTCCGCAGGCGGTTCCCACGGGAAAAAGGACACATCCGGGAATCTTAAGGCTAAATAGCCATTTAAATCGGGGGGTGGCCGTGTGCCGCATGCAGAAAACGTACTGCAAAATACGCCGATGCAGGCGCAAAAAGACTCGTTCGCGGTTCACATACTTTGCGCTGAGCCTCATTCACAGCGTATTTGGTTGCACTAAAACACGAAAACTGTGCGCGGTTCCGGTTTTTGCACGCGTGAATCCGCAGTGATCACTGTGTATGTGCGCTGAGGCACACAGGAGCAGTGGATTTGTCCTTCCCTCCCGCGGCTCGGCACGCATCAAGCATATCTACTGCCCATTCTTTAACGCCCCCGTAGACTCGCCGGCATGTAATACGGACCAAGATACCAGACGTCTATAGGGGTCAGTCTGTCCACGCGGGGGGCTGCTGAGGTCGGTGCAGATCATCAGCCACATCCAATGGGATCACTGAGGTGCGAGGCACTGGACGCCTCCTTAGTAGACGGCGCCCCCAGGTCTCAGGGCACCAGCATTACGCCCCCCCCCCTCCTTAAACCTCCGAGCCACAATGAGTCCAGAGAATGACTAAATCCACACATTAATTAGTCCCTAAATGTTCGTTTCTCGGCATTAATCAGGGTGATCTGATGTCAGTTATATTAGCGCCGCATTAATTCACTTTTATTATCACCAGATGGGAGACATTTGACTTGATAATCAGAAGCCGACTTTATCTTACTGCTGCAGTGCTGAGAGTGGCCACTAGTGGCCGCCGGTACATCACTTTGTGGCAGCAGAGCCGAGGGGACGATGGAGACGAGTGTCTAGGCAATAGGCTGATGATATGGTCATCTTCCCAAGTCACCCAGTTTGGCGGTATTATTATAGCTTGTGAGGGGATTGCATGCGGAATTGGTTGAATATTACAGCACTCTGTAGAAGAACTACTATGAGGATGTACAGCCCTATTATTTGGGCATGGTTTGACGGTTTTCCCAAGTGTTTGGCGGAATTATTATGCTGCATATGAAGGTTTGTGGTGATTGTCCTTTATGGCGGTATTATGTGGGCACTACATAGTGTTATTGAGGTACTGACATGTAAGTACTATGTAGAAGTATTTATACACCTTATGGCGGTATTATGTGGGCACTACGTAGTGTTATTGAGGTACTGACATGTAAGTACTATGTAGAAGTATTTATACACCTTATGGCGGTATTATGTGGGCACTACATAGTGTTATTGAGGTACTGACATGTAAGTACTATGTAGAAGTATTTATACACCATATGGCGGTATTATGTGGGCACTACATAGTGTTATTGAGGTACTGATATGTAAGTACTATATAGATACACCTTATGGTGGTATTACGTGGGCACTACATAGTGTTATTGAGGTTCTGACATGTAAGCACTATATAGAAGTATTTATACACCTTATGGCGGTATTATGTGGGCACTACATAGTGTTATTGAGGTACTGACATGTAAGTACTATGTAGAAGTATTTATACACCATATGGCGGTATTATGTGGGCACTACATAGTGTTATTGAGGTACTGACATGTAAGTACTATGTAGAAGTATTTATACACCATATGGCGGTATTATGTGGGCACTACATAGTGTTATTGAGGTACTGACATGTAAGCACTATATAGAAGTATTTATACACCTTATGGCAGTATTATGTGGGCACTACATTGTGTTATTGAGGTACTGACATGTAAGTACTATGTAGAAGTATTTATACACCTTATGGTGGTATTATGTGGACACTACATAGTGTTATTGAGGTACTGACATGTAAGTACTATGTAGAAATATTTATACACCTTATGGCGGTATTATGTGGGAACTACATAGTGTTATTGAGGTACTGACATGTAAGTACTATGTAGAAGTATTTATACACCATATGGCGGTATTATGTGGGCACTACATAGTGTTATTGAGGTACTGACATGTAAGTACTATATAGAAGTATTTATACACCTTATGGCGGTATTATGTGGGCACTACATAGTGTTATTGAGGTACTGACATGTAAGTACTATATAGAAGTATTCATACACCTTATGGCGGTATTATGTGGGCACTACATAGTGTTATTGAGGTACTGACATGTAAGTACTATATAGAAGTATTTATACACCTTATGGCGGTATTATGTGGGCACTACATAGTGTTATTGAGGTTGTGACATGTAAGTACTATATAGAAGTATTCATACACCTTATGGCGGTATTATGTGGGCACTACATAGTGTTATTGAGGTTGTGACATGTAAGTACTATATAGAGATACACCTTATGGCGGTATTATGTGGGCACTACATAGTGTTATTGAGGTACTGACATGTAAGTACTATATAGAAGTATTTATACACCATATGGCGGTATTATGTGGGCACTACATAGTGGTATTGAGGTACTCACATGTAAGTACTATATAGAAGTATTTATACACCATATGGCGGTATTATGTGGGCACTACATTGTGTTATTGAGGTACTGACATGTAAGTACTATATAGAAGTATTTATACACCTTATGGCGGTATTATGTGGGCACTACGTAGTGTTATTGAGGTACTGACATGTAAGTACTATATAGAAGTATTTATACACCTTATGGCGGTATTATGTGGGCACTACATAGTGTTATTGAGGTTGTGACATGTAAGTACTATATAGAAGTATTTATACACCTTATGGCGGTATTATGTGGGCACTACGTAGTGTTATTGAGGTACTGACATGTAAGTACTATATAGAAGTATTTATACACCTTATGGCGGTATTATGTGGGCACTACATAGTGTTATTGAGGTTGTGACATGTAAGTACTATATAGAAGTATTTATACACCTTATGGCGGTATTATGTGGGCACTACATAGTGTTATTGAGGTACTGACATGTAAGTACTATATAGAAGTATTTATACACCATATGGCGGTATTATGTGGGCACTACATAGTGTTATTGAGGTACTGACATGTAAGCACTATATAGAAGTATTTATACACCTTATGGCGGTATTATGTGGGCACTACATAGTGTTATTGAGGTACTGACATGTAAGTACTATATAGAAGTATTTATACACCTTATGGCGGTATTATGTGGGCACTACATAGTGTTATTGAGGTAGTGACATGTAAGTACTATAAAGAAGTATTATTCATACGCTTTATGGCGGAATTAGATATTCCTTTGGGTACTGTATGGCACAGCTATTATGGAAATGCCCAGCGCTATTATTTTGGCACTATTTGGTGGTTTTCCCAAATGATACTTTGTGCCCGGATGATCCATCTGTCCAAGGGCCAGTTCCCAGCTATATAGGCGGATCCCTTTGGAGGCTGCAGCGTAGATCCAGCATAAAATAACGGACAACGCAGCGCGGGCGATAAAAAGTATCAAAAGCTTTTACTAAATATGATCCAAGATGCAGGGGACGGCGTTTGTGTGCGTTTTGTGCAGAAAACGGGTTTATTTTCCGTAGTAATTCTCCCCCTATTCTCTCCTGTTCGCCATGGAGCTTTGGGCTCTGTATGCCTTCTTATTGTTTTTTGGGGGTGTGGCTATAGTGGTGGGTGTGGCCTGAGACCCCGGGCGTTCTGCGCTTACAGACACTGCTGATGTCAATATGGTACTGTTTGTTGAGGAGTATATGGCGGTATGTTTTAAGGACTGTATGTTGGCATTATATATGTACTGTATATGGTATGTTTTGGATCCTGTATGGTATTGTGGTATTTTTTGGCGTACTCTATGGTAGTATTATTAATGTACTGTGTGATGGTATCAGTTAGGCCCTGCATGGCATAATTTTAGGGCAGTCTATGACGATAGGTTTTAAGTACTTTAGGACAGTATTATTTGCACCCTTGTTTCTGGAGCAGTATGTGGGGGGGCGTTTGCAGTACCGTATGACGGTATGGTTTGTGTACTATAAGGTGATATCGTTTGGGTCCTCTATGGCGGTATTATTGTTATATGACCCGGTATGGCACTGCCGTTGTAAACTCATCTGATTATCTGGCATTGAGAATCTGCAGCGCGGCCCCCCGGCCCCCCTGCCTCCATCTCGCAGGGACATTATGGAAGGCGACATTCTGACAGAGACACTTCATTCCCGTTAGTTCAGTGTTGCTGAGTAAGGTCTCGCTGTAATGGTGTTCCCGGCGTCCATCTCTCAGCCGCCACCGCCCGTCACTCTCACTTCCAGCACGCTTACATCCTTTCTGGAACTGGAGAAATTTATGTGGTAAAAATTTCCCAAAAAAAAATGTTGCCCGTCCGTAAATCTCGCTGTCAACCGTTAATCGAATGTGTCATCATCGCGATTGGTTTCCAATTGACAGCTTTAAGGAAGAAAGCGTAAGGCTGAAGCCGGTCGCTGATGAACGCGCCTTAACTCCTCCGTGACCGTCGCCATAGAGGAAAACCCAAGAAAACACAACGTAAAAGGAAACATAGAGTCACATCAGTGATGTGTTGATACGGTTACCGCTGACGCCGGCAGATCTCCATGCTTTACATGGACAGATCTCTTTTCCAAGATCGTTTCGTGGAAGCAGCTGTTCAGTTTTCCTGCAGCGCCACCACAGGTGAAATGGAGTATTACACAGTTCTCAATAGCCTGTCTTTATAGTTCCGGGTCCTCCAGGCTCAGAGACCCTCTTTGTAGCACTTCTTCAATAACTGATGGCCCCACATCAATGGCTTTCCCCATGCAATAGTGTTTCTTCAACCAAACCTTTATAACTTAAAGTCTGAGAAGCGGTAAGACAAATACTTAGACCTCCTTAGGGTTACAGGGGTCAGCCCGAGCGAGTCACCACTGAGGTTTAATCCAAGCAGTCAGGTGACTCTCTTAAAGAGGTACTCTAGTATGATGGCACCTCCAGACATCTTATCGTTCTTTTTTGTCTTTAAGTTGACATTTACTGAGCAGGTCCCCAAAATTTACAGGAAACACTGGACAGGTATATCCCAAAATGAGCAGCATTACAACGATTTGGCACCCCTATTTCTCCAAAATCCCCAAGTTGGACGTCCGGAAAGGAAATGGCATTTACATCTCTGTTTTCAGTTAGCAATTATTAAATGTTTATGCCTGGCATAAGGCTAAGGCTGTAAAGGCACAACCATAATGGGTTACCCCCAGTGCCTTACAATACAGCACTACAACCAAGCTCAAACATAAATACAGGGCTAGAACCAAGCTCAGAACATAAATACAGGGCTAGAACCAAGCTCAGAACTAGAGATGAGCGATTATACTCGCTAAGGCACATTACTCGAGCGAGTAGTGCCTTAGCCAAGTATCTCCCCGCTCGTCTCTAAAGATTCGGGGGCCGGCGGGGAGCAGCGGGGGAGAGCGGGTAGGAACAGAGGGGAGATCTCCCCCCTCCCCACACTCCCCACCGCAACTCATCTGTCACCTGCGCCGGCCCCCGAATCTTTAGAGACGAGCGGGGAGATACTTGGCTAAGGCACTACTCACTCGAGTAATGTGCCTTAGCGAGTATACTCACTCATCTCTGCTCAGAACATAAATACAGCACCAGAGCAAAGCTCAGAATATAAATACAGCACAAGAACCATGCTAAGAGCATAAACACAGGGCAAGAACCAAGCTCAGAACATAAATACAGGGCTAGAACCAAGCTCAGAGCATAAATACAACCCCAGAACAAAGCTCATAATATAAATACAGCCCCAGAACAAAGCTCATAATATAAATACAGCACTAGAACCATGCTAAGAACATAAATACAGGGCTAGAACCAAGCTCAGAACATAAATACAGGGCTAGAACCAAGCTCAGAACATAAATACAGCACCAGAATCAAGCTCAGAACATTAATGCAGCACTAGAACTAAGCACATAATATAAATACAGCACCAGAACCAAGCTCACTACATAAATACAGCACCAGAACCAAGCTCAGAACATAAATACAGCCCCAGAGCCAAGCTCCTAACATAAATACAGCAGCAAAACCAAGCTCAGAACATAAATGCAGCACTAAAACCAAGCTCAGAACATTAATGCAGCACTAGAACCAAGCTCAGAACATAAATGCAGCCCCAGAACCAAGCTCAGAACATAAATGCAGCCCCAGAACCAAGCTCAGAACATAAATGCAGCCCCAGAACCAAGCTCAGAACATTAATGCAGCCCCAGAACCAAGCTCAGAACATTAATGCAGCACTAGAACCAAGCTCAGAACATAAATGCAGTTCCAGAGCCAAGCTCATAATATAAATACAGTTCCAGAGCCAAGCTCATAATATAAATACAGCACTAGCATCAAGCTCGGAAAATAAATGCAGCCCCAGAACATAAATGCAGCCCCAGAACCAAGCTCATAATATAAATACAGCCCCAGAACAAAGCTCATAATATAAATACAGCACTAGAACCAAGCTCAGAACATAAATACAGTAACAGAACTAAGCGATCATGTTGTGATGGTGTGGATCGACTGACAGTGACTACAACGAATAGAGCCAGATAGAGGAGGAATTATGTAGCTCCGCAAGATGCTGCTGCAGGGAGAATGAAGATCATTTGGCGGGGCAAACCTAAGGGGGGGCGTGATTGCCTCCAGCCTGCATCTTCCTGGTGTCCTCTCTACAAGATGGTAGCCATCGCTCTGTACGACCGTATGACTTGCATGTAGCTAAGCCTGGCCCGTGATTGCTTGAAAAGTCTTAACTGCTCCTCTTAAATAGTGTCAGTCCAGAGGGTGGAGCTACAGAGACTGACAAGGGGGAGGAGACAACAGGGATAATGCAGTCCTATGAAGCCTAGGCGACCCTCTGATCCCCCCAAATAATGGCTGCTGCAACTTTGCTGCTGCCTGCGCCCAACCTAAAAGAAGATATCAGAAGCAGAACTTGCTAATACAGCAAACAGAGCGCATGGCGATGGGCAGTCAGGCGTCTCCGCACAGAGAAGTTTCGATGTTGGAACAAAGCTATGATTTAAGGAATAAGATCTTTTAGAAAGTATTCTAGGCCAAACATAATAACCCGTCTTTATTCTCTCAGTAGGAATTGTCACACAGAGCAAATCAATGCCGATAAAAGCCGTGCCATTGGCCGGATACCAAGTGTCCCCACGACTCGTATCTACTTTACAGGATGTTGTAAAACATGAACACAGGATTCATCTCCCATTAAACGCTGTCTACTTGTTTCCTCCCCCCGAACTCCGCAGCTTACTTTTTATGGCTATAACTGGATTATATACATATTAATTTATTGTAATTAACACTAATGGTGAAAGGGGCCGACGTCCGATCAGCCTCTTCATGACTTGGATGACTCTAATTCCTCATGCTTTTATTCTGCGGGGTTAAAGGCTATTTGTTAAAAAAGTATTACAGCTAAGTAATATTTCCGTGTAACTACAGCAGCCATTTATATCACAAAATACTTTTTCAGCTCTGTAGTACCTAGACTTTATAACCTTTATGCATCCTGAAGTGGAAGACTAAAACTACTATAATACTGCCCCTATGTACAAGAATATAACTACTATAATACCGCCATCTATGTACAAGAATATAACTACTATAATACTGCCCCCTATGTACAAGAATATAACTACTATAATACTGCCCCCTATGTACAAGAATATAACTACTATAATACTGCCCCCTATGTACAAGAATATAACTACTATAATACTGCCTCCTATGTACAAGAATATAACTACAATAATACTGCTCCCTATGTACAAGAATATAACTACTATAATACTGCTCACTATGTACAAGAATATAACTACTATAATACTGCCCCTATGTACAAGAATATAACTACTATAATACTGCCTCCTATGTACAAGAATATAACTACTATAATACTGCTCCTATGTACAAGAATATAACTGCTATAATACTGCTCACTATGTACAAGAATATAACTACTATAATACTGCCCCCTATGTACAAGAATATAACTACTATAATACTGCCCCCTATGTACAAGAATATAACTACTATAATACTGCTCCCTATGTACAAGAATATAACTACTATAATACTACCCCCTGTGTACAAGAATATAACTACTATAATACTGCCTCCTATGTACAAGAATATAATTACTATAATACTGTCCCCTATGTACAAGAATATAACTACTATAATACTGTCCCCTATGTACAAGAATATAACTAGTATAATACTGCCCCCTATGTACAATAATATAACTACTATAATACTGCTCCCTATGTACAAGAATATAACTACTATAATACTGCTCCCTATGTACAAGAATATAACTACTATAATACTGTCCCCTATGTACAAGAATATAACTAGTATAATACTGCCCCCTATGTACAATAATATAACTACTATAATACTGCCCCCTATGTACAAGAATATAATTACTATAATACTGCCTCCTATGTACAAGAATATAACTACTATAATACTGCCCTCTATGTACAAGAATATAACTACTATAATACTGCCCCCTATGTACAAGAATATAACTACTATAATACTGCCCCCTATGTACAAGAATATAACTACTATAATACTGCCCCCTATGTACAAGAATATAACTACTATAATACTGCCCCCTATGTACAAGAATATAACTACTATAATACTGCCCCCTATGTACAAGAATATAACTACTATAATACTGCCCCCTATGTACAAGAATATAACTACTATAATACTGCCCCCTATGTATAAGAATATAACTACTATAATACTGCCCTCTATGTACAAGAATATAACTACTATAATACTGCCCCCTATGTACAAGAATATAACTACTATAATACTGCCCCCTATGTACAAGAATATAACTACTATAATACTGCCTCCTATGTACAAGAATATAACTACTATAATACTGGCCCCTATGTACAAGAATATAACTACTATAATACTGCCCCCTATGTACAAGAATATAACTACTATAATACTGCCCCCTATGTACAAGAATATAACTACTATAATACTGCCTCCTATGTACAAGAATATAACTACTATAATACTGCCTCCTGTGTACAAGAATATAACTACTATAATACTGCCCCCTATGTACAAGAATATAACTACTATAATACTGCCCCCTATGTACAAGAATATAACTACTATAATACTGCCCCCTATGTACAAGAATATAACTACTATAATACTGCCCCCTATGTACAAGAATATAACTACTATAATACTGCCCCCTATGTACAAGAATATAACTACTATAATACTGCCCCCTATGTACAAGAATATAACTACTATAATACTGCCTCCTATGTACAAGAATATAACTACTATAATACTGCCCCCTATGTACAAGAATATAACTACTATAATACTGCCCCCTATGTACAAGAATATAACTACTATAATACTGTCCCCTATGTACAAGAATATAACTAGTATAATACTGCCTCCTATGTACAAGAATATAACTACTATAATACTGCCCTCTATGTACAAGAATATAACTACTATAATACTGCCCTCTATGTACAAGAATATAACTACTATAATACTGCCCCTATGTACAAGAATATAACTACTATAATACTGCCCCTATGTACAAGAATATAATTACTATAATACTGTCCCCTATGTACAAGAATATAACTACTATAATACTGCCCCTATGTACAAGAATATAACTACTATAATACTGCCCCCTATGTACAAGAATATAACTACTATAATACTGCCCCCTATGTACAAGAATATAACTACTATAATACTGCCCCCTATGTACAAGAATATAACTACTATAATACTGCCCCCTATGTACAAGAATATAACTACTATAATACTGCCTCCTATGTACAAGAATATAACTACTATAATACTGCCCTCTATGTACAAGAATATAACTACTATAATACTGCCCCCTATGTACAAGAATATAACTACTATAATACTGCCTCCTTTGTACAAGAATATAAGTACTCTAATACTGCCCGATATGTACAAGAATATAACTAGTATAATACTGCCCGATATGTACAAGAATATAACTACTATAATACTGCCCCCTATGTACAATAATATAACTACTATAATACTGCTCCCTATGTACAAGAATATAACTACTATAATACTGCTCCTATGTACAAGAATATAACTACTATAATACTGCCCCCTATGTACAAGAATATAACTACTATAATACTGCCCCCTATGTACAAGAATATAACTACTATAATACTGCCCCCTATGTACACGAATATAACTACTATAATACTGCCTCCTATGTACAAGAATATAATTACTATAATACTGCCCTCTATGTACAAGAATATAACTAGTATAATACTGCCCCCTATGTACAAGAATATAACTACTATAATACTGCTCCCTATGTACAAGAATATAACTACTATAATACTGCCCCCTATGTACAAGAATATAATTACTATAATACTGCCCCCTATGTACAAGAATATAACTACTATTATACTGCCTCCTATGTACAAGAATATAATTACTATAATACTGCCCTCTATGTACAAGAATATAACTAGTATAATACTGCCCCCTATGTACAAGAATATAACTACTATAATACTGCTCCCTATGTACAAGAATATAACTACTATAATACTGCCCCCTATGTACAAGAATATAACTACTATTATACTGCCTCCTATGTACAAGAATATAATTACTATAATACTGCCCTCTATGTACAAGAATATAACTAGTATAATACTGCCCCCTATGTACAAGAATATAACTACTATAATACTGCTCCCTATGTACAAGAATATAACTACTATAATACTGCCCCCTATGTACAAGAATATAATTACTATAATACTGCCTCCTATGTACAAGAATATAACTACTATAATACTGCTCCCTATGTACAAGAATATAACTACTATAATACTGCTCCCTATGTACAAGAATATAACTACTATAATACTGCCCCTATGTACAAGAATATAACTACTATAATACTGCTCCCTATGTACAAGAATATAACTACTATAATACTGCCCCCTATGTACAAGAATATAACTACTATAATACTGCCCCCTATGTACAAGAATATAACTACTATAATACTGCCTCCTATGTACAAGAATATAACTACTATAATACTGCCCCCTATGTACAAGAATCTAACTACTATAATACTGCCCCCTATGTACAAGAATATAACTACTATAATACTGCCTCCTATGTACAAGAATATAATTACTATAATACTGCCCTCCTATGTACAAGAATATAACTACTATAATACTGCCCCTAAGTACAAGAATATAACTACTATAATACTGCCCCTATGTACAAGAATATAACTACTATAATACTGCTCCTATGTACAAGAATATAACTACTATAATACTGCCCCTATGTACAAGAATATAACTACTATAATACTGCCCTCTGTGTACAAGAATGTAACTACTATAATACTGCCCCTATGTACAAGAATATAACTACTATAATACTGCTCCTATGTACAAGAATATAACTACTATAATACTGCCCTCTGTGTACAAGAATGTAACTACTATAATACTGCCCTCTGTGTACAAGAATATAACTACTATAATACTGCCCTCTGTGTACAAGAATATAACTACTATAATACTGCCCCTATGTACAAGAATATAACTACTATAATACTGCCCCTATGTACAAGAATATAACTACTATAATACTGCCCTCTGTGTACAAGAATATAACTACTATAATACTGCTCCTATGTACAAGAATATAACTACTATAATACTGCCCCCTATGTACAAGAATATAACTACTATAATACTGATCCCTATGTACAAGAATATAACTACTATAATACTGCCCCCTATATACAAGAATATAACTACTATAATACTGCCCCCTATGTACAAGAATATAACTAGTATAATACTGCCTCCTATGTACAAGAATATAACTACTATAATACTGCCCCTATGTACAAGAATATAACTACTATAATACTGCCCCCTATGTACAAGAATATAACTACTATAATACTGCTCCCTATGTACAAGAATATAACTACTATAATACTGCCCCCTATGTACAAGAATATAATTACTATAATACTGCCTCCTATGTACAAGAATATAATTACTATAATACTGCTCCTATATACAAGACTATAACTACTATAATACTACCCCCTATGTACAAGAATATAACTACTATAATACTGCCCCCTATGTACAAGAATATAACTACTATAATACTGCTCCCTATGTACAAGAATATAACTACTATAATACTGCCCCCTATGTACAAGAATATAACTACTATAATACTGATCCCTATGTACAAGAATATAACTACTATAATACTGCCCCCTATATACAAGAATATAACTACTATAATACTGCCCCCTATGTACAAGAATATAACTAGTATAATACTGCTCCTATGTACAAGAATATAACTACTATAATACTGCCCCCTATGTACAAGAATATAACTACTATAATACTGCTCCCTATGTACAAGAATATAACTACTATAATACTGCCCCCTATGTACAAGAATATAACTACTATATTACTGCTCCTATGTACAAGAATGTAACTACTATAATACTGCCCCCTATGTACAAGAATATAACTACTATAATACTGCCCCCTATGTACAAGAATCTAACTACTATAATACTGCCCCCTATGTACAAGAATATAACTACTATAATACTGCCTCCTATGTACAAGAATATAACTACTATAATACTGCCCCCATGTACAAGAATATAACTACTATAATACTGCCCCCATGTACAAGAATATAACTACTATAATACTGCTCCCTATGTACAAGAATATAACTACTATAATACTGCTCCCTATGTACAAGAATATAACTACTATAATACTGCTCCCTATGTACAAGAATATAATTACTATAATACTGCCTCCTATGTACAAGAATATAACTACTATAATACTGCCCCCATGTACAAGAATATAACTACTATAATACTGCTCCCTATGTACAAGAATATAACTACTATAATACTGCCCCTATGTACAAGAATATAACTACTATAATACTGCCCCCTATGTACAAGAATATAACTAGTATAATACTGCCCCCTATGTACAAGAATATAACTACTATAATACTGCCCCCTATGTACAAGAATATAACTACTATAATACTGCTCCCTATGTACAAGAATATAACTACTATAATACTGCCCCTATGTACAAGAATATAACTACTATAATACTGCCCCCTATGTACAAGAATATAACTACTATAATACTGCTCCCTATGTACAAGAATATAACTACTATAATACTGCCCCTATGTACAAGAATATAACTACTATAATACTGCCCCCCTATGTACAAGAATATAACTACTATAATACTGCCCCCTATGTACAAGAATATAACTACTATAATACTGCCCCCTATGTACAAGAATATAACTACTATAATACTGCCTCCTATGTGGTTATATGCTGTATATTAACAGGGGTGTTTGTAGTGTAGACACTGTTTTTGGTCCCCCATTGCTGCGCCGCTCTCCTGATTACTTGGCTGCCGCTCCCCCTACTTCTTTGCCGTATTAGTAGTCTCTGCCTTTCCTTGCTGCGGGGACACCTGCGGTTCTCCACCTGTTCTCTCTATGGGGTTCTGGCTCGGGCATGCTGAGATGTGTAGTTCCACAACAGCTGTCTCCGTGTCTGGCTTTTTTTCACCCCCCTCCCTCTTTCTTCTCGGTCTCCCGGCTCGGTTCTCCACCCTACATTCTGCCGCGCTCTCTTGCGCCCGCTGATGGCCCGCTGATGGCGGATGCGAAGCTTTCTGAGCGATTACACAAAACTTTTTTTCATGTTTTGTCACTCCATTGAAAAATCCATCAGACTTGTTCTCATCCGCCGCCGCCGCCGCCATGTGACCGCACATGTGAAGAGGGTGTGCGGGCTTTTGGGTCTGCGGGGAAATGATTGGAGGAGACACAGACTGCCAAGTCGATGAGCGGAGCGAGAGAGCGCAGCCCTGATCAGCCAGCAACAGCATGTGATTATGTAACGCCCGCAGTGTCTGGCACTGCGCCTCGCTGGAGACGCGTCACGTGGCGTGCAACGCTCCTGGCCCTGAAATTCAATTAGATTGCTTTGAACGATCGTGACTCCGCATGAGATCCTCTCCTGGTCCACGCTCGAAAGCAAATGGCTTGATTAGCTGCACATGAATTGATGAATTGTTGCTGAGACGGTGAGCTTTGTTTATACATCCCCGAGTCAGCGAGAACTCCGCGCACGTCTTATGTAACCGTCTGACCGGCTCACAAATAACCTTTTTCTACAGAAAATTCGCTTCTCTGCAGCTTTTTAAAGGGTGCACAAACTTAAATAAAAGTCTGTGTCACCTGAAGTACTTTTCTCTGCTATCAGCCACAGTTATTCCTGGTTTGTCTGCTCCCGGGAAAGCTGGGTGGCTACCAATATGGCTGCTATTACATCTACCTCCGAGATAATATCTTACCCGGCTATAGCCTAGATGAAGTCTCCAACATGTGGGTCCCCGGCTGGTGCAGACTACAACTCCCAGCCAGTGCCAGCTTTATGTTTCACCCTTGTCATAAAAAAATATATATAGCACCGATAGGCCGTCTACCTGATTGTGCTCGTACGGCAAGCAGTAAAGTAGGCAGCATGTCCACAACAGAACAGTTCAGTAATTAAATATGGTACCAAAATCACATACAGCCACAGACCAAGCTCATCACAGGGATACAGTACCAGAAGCAAGCTCAGTACATAAATACAGCACCAAAACAAAACTCATAAATATGATACCAGGACCAAGCTTCATACATAAATACAGGACCAGAACCAAACTCATAATATGAATACAGCTCTATACATGGATACAGTGCCAGAACCAAACTCATAGCATAAATACAGCCCCAGACCCAAGCTCAGCACATAACATTAATACAGCATCAGAACAGAAATGCAATCGCAGACCCAGAGCAAGCTTAGCTCATGGATACAATATCAGAACCAAACTCAGTGCATAAATAGAATTCAAGAGCCCAGCCATAACATAAATACAGCACTGGAACCAAGCTCAGCAGATAAATCAGCACCAAAAAAAGCTCATAACATAATTACAGCTCAACACATAGATTCAATAACAGAACCAAGCTCACTACATCAGTATTGCCCAAATAAGGTATATTCCAGCACCAGACAAATGTTCTTTAAAAAATATGATTCACAAATGTCCACAGTACCAACGTGTTTCTAAGCTACTCCGTATCAATCACATGATGATATAAGTGCAAACCCATACATACAGCACAAGGACCAAGCTCGGTACATTTCAATGGCAGAACTATGCTCAGTGCATAGATGCAATACCAGTACCAAGCTCATAACATAAATACAGTCCCAGACACAAGCTCAGCACATAAATATAGTGCCAAGCTCATAACACGTTAAGCACTAGAGCCAAGGTCATAACATAAATACAGCACCAGAACCAAGCCTATACATGCAGCACTAGAACGAAACTTAGTACATAAATACAATTGCAGAACTAAGAAACTGTGTTGGGAGGACTGATGGGCTGACAGTAGTGTCTCAGAGCATCAGAGGGGAGCAGACGGTGCCTGGAGGAGGATGATCCATGTACAAGATGTAGCTGCACGGACGAAGAAGTTGATCCGGCCGGGCGGCCTTGTGTAGCTGATTGCTGTCAGCCTGCATCTGCATGGCGCCCCTGCTACATACTGGTGGTCGGCCCTCAAGGGGCTGCATGGCTAAGCTAAGGCATATTGGTCAGTGTGCCCTGACACCCGCAGGCTGCAACTGGTCTACCTTGTCTGTCGGTCCCTCGGTGTTCTAAAGACCTCTGCTGAAGGCGTTGTGCCAAGATGGCATCCCCTGTCCATGTGCCCTCTTTGGTTATTTGAAAGTCAGCTGCCTCGGACCTAACTCTTTAAGAGATCGCATGCCCTCCTTGCAAACCAAGTGAATGGCCGCCCTGTAATACTACATTTCCCCTAGAACAAGTATCCTGCTGGCGCTGGGGTGGGAGTGGATCGTCCCAAGCCCCGCCTCCTGAGAGGTGATGTACGCACGTTAATAGGTAGTGTTTCTTTAAAGGTCCCCAAGAGTAGCGGTAGATTCACTTCATTTACCCCATTTTCTCCCAATGATAAATCTGCCTGATCATTGCTGACCACGCCCCTTCAGGTTAATCCCGCCTACTTGTCTTGTCACTTTACAAAAGTGTAAACTGCCAAGAAAAATCGATTGTACATAAACCATCCGCCATGACTTTTCATTGCCGTAACACCAGGTCAAAACACTTGTTAGGTTCCTCTCTTCGCATTTCAGTCATCCCTCATTTTAAAGATCTCTGCTTGCAGTCGGTGAACAGAAACGTTCATATCCAGAAGCTAATCCTGCTCACAGCTGAGGGTTTGTTACAGTTGTGCCCAGACAATCTTCTGGGGAGGGAATGTATCACCAAGACAGAGATAGTTTGTTACAATGTGTCAGTGCAGGTAACCTATCAGTCTGGACCCCAGAGCATACAATTGTAGCAAACCTTCAGCTGTGAGAAGTTCCGCTTCTGGGCTCGTCACGTAAATACACTGCCTATTTAAGCCACCATAAATCGTAAAGAGGGGCCCGTGGATCTGCTGTGCGCAGAGGGGCCCGTGGATCTGCTGTGCGCAGAGGGGCCCGTGGATCTGCTGTGCGCAGAGGGGCCCGTGGATCTGCTGTGCGCAGAGGGGCCCGTGGATCTGCTGTGCGCAGAGGGGCCCGTGGATCTGCTGTGCGCAGAGGGGCCCGTGGATCTGCTGTGCGCAGAGGGGCCCGTGGATCTGCTGTGCGCAGAGGGGCCCGTGGATGATCTGTGCGCAGAGGGGCCCGTGGATGATCTGTGCGCAGAGGGGCCCGTGGATCTGCTGTGCGCAGAGGGGCCCGTGGATCTGCAGTGCGCAGAGGGGCCCGTGGATCTGCTGTGCGCAGAGGGGCCCGTGGATCTGCTGTGCGCAGAGGGGCCCGTGGATCTGCAGTGCGCAGAGGGGCCCGTGGATCTGCAGTGCGCAGAGGGGCCCGTGGATCTGCTGTGCGCAGAGGGGCCCGTGGATCTGCAGTGCGCAGAGGGGCCCGTGGATCTGCAGAGCCCAGAGGGGCCCGTGGATCTGCTGTGCGCAGAGGGGCCCGTGGATCTGCTGTGCGCAGAGGGGCCCGTGGATCTGCTGTGCGCAGAGGGGCCCGTGGATCTGCTGTGCGCAGAGGGGCCCGTGGATCTGCTGTGCGCAGAGGGGCCCGTGGATCTGCTGTGCGCAGAGGGGCCCGTGGATCTGCTGTGCGCAGAGGGGCCCGTGGATCTGCTGAGCCCAGAGGGGCCCGTGGATCTGCTGAGCCCAGAGGGGCCCGTGGATCTGCTGTGCGCAGAGGGGCCCGTGGATCTGCAGTGCGCGGAGGGGCCCGTGGATCCGTGGATCTGCTGTGCGCGGAGGGGCCCGTGGATCTGCAGTGCGCAGAGGGGCCCGTGGATCTGCAGTGCGCAGAGGGGCCCGTGGATCTGCAGTGCGCAGAGGGGCCCGTGGATCTGCAGTGCGCAGAGGGGCCCGTGGATCTGCTGTGCGCAGAGGGGCCCGTGGATCTGCTGTGCGCAGAGGGGCCCGTGGATCTGCAGTGCGCAGAGGGGCCCGTGGATCTGCTGTGCGCAGAGGGGCCCGTGGATCTGCTGTGCGCAGAGGGGCCCGTGGATCTGCAGTGCGCAGAGGTGCCCGTGGATCTGCAGAGCCCAGAGGGGCCCGTGGATCTGCTGTGCGCAGAGGGGCCCGTGGATCTGCTGTGCGCAGAGGGGCCCGTGGATCTGCTGTGCGCAGAGGGGCCCGTGGATCTGCTGTGCGCAGAGGGGCCCGTGGATCTGCTGTGCGCAGAGGGGCCCGTGGATCTGCTGAGCCCAGAGGGGCCCGTGGATCTGCTGAGCCCAGAGGGGCCCGTGGATCTGCTGAGCCCAGAGGGGCCCGTGGATCTGCTGAGCCCAGAGGGGCCCGTGGATCTGCTGTGCGCAGAGGGGCCCGTGGATCTGCAGTGCGCGGAGGGGCCCGTGGATCCGTGGATCTGCTGTGCGCGGAGGGGCCCGTGGATCTGCAGTGCGCGGAGGGGCCCGTGGATCTGCTGTGCGCAGAGGGGCCCGTGGATCCGTGGATCTGCTGTGCAGGTCGCCTCTGTATCCACGCAGCCTATTTACTTCTCTGGCCTTTTGTGCCCGGCTTTCATGTCGTCATGTTTTTGCGTACGTCTGTTTTACCTCCTCGGGCGTATTTACGAGGGCGACAAAAACGCACAGGTTGGTTGCGATCGCACAAGCCTCGCACTTTGTAGTAGCACGTTGTATCCGATGGGTTCATTTACGCGCGTTGCTTTTTTTTTTTTCTTGTACCAATTCCGAGACAGAAAATCTGAAGCAGGCCCTCTCTTTGTGTGATTCTGGCGCGGCAATAGGACGTGCGGCGTCTCGGGCGTAACTTGCTATGGGACGTGTAAATACAGCCTTAATAAGATTCTTTCCATTGACTGCCAGCAAGCAGAGATATTGGAAATGGTGACAAAATGGAAGCGGTTTGTTAGAAAGTTACCGAAGTTCAGACTGTAGATTATCCGCCTTGCGGAGGACAGAATGCTCCACTGTCAAAGCCTGCGCCAAAATGTGCAGACACAGAAGTACTTTCAGAATTCCACCATTTTCACTTCCGCATCTCAATCCATTAGATTTTGGCGTGGATTTTTCTGCACGGCTGAATATTCCTGAGCGTTCCTGCAGAATATACCGCCCCCTATTGACAGGAGCGAGTGCCATGTCGGACCCATGTGACACTCTTAAACTCGCAATTTCTATGAAGATCCAATGCGTTTGAGAGAGACAACTGCGTCCCCACACGAGCGCTTTTCATGAAAATCAGCTGTTTCATTTGTAAAACTGTAGAAATCACATTGATTTGAGGGTGCGGTGCGTTTTTTGCTTCCCCCCCCCCCCCATAGATGGCGCAAATGTTCACTAAAGTCTGTATCAAATCCAAGTAAAAGAAGCGTCACGATCCGCCATTATTGCAGATTTTGACGCGGATCTGTGTCAGAATTCACAATTTGAATTGAAAGTGTGAAATCTGCTGCGGAACCTGCGGAGAACCTGCGGAGAACCTGCGCCATTCCTGCTATGTGTAAACTTACCCTCGAAGTTATTTATCTAGTTCTCTCCGATATTCCGGAATACCTGATAGTGGGGCACATTGATGTCGGAGTACAATACTATAATACCGCCCGCCCCCCCTTACCGCACTCGTACATCAGGGGGACTCCCAACTACAGTTCTTTTTCACTGCAAAATTAGCAGTGTTTTTTTTCCCAGGTGTCTTTGGGGCTTTGTAATGTTAAAATCGCATCGCGGTAAATTGCGATTTTGCCGCAATGCGTTTTAACATTAGGAAGCCCCATAGACACCTGGGAAAAAAAACGCTGCAAATTCGCAGACACTAGTGGGTAGTCACCCTAACGGTTACAATTTATTTGCAGTGATCACTTTATGATTTAATCGAGGCGCTTCCAACCACTGGGCACTAAAGGGTTACTTCCACAAGCTGGCGCTCAGTCCGTAGACCTTGTGATTCCAGCGGCCGCCGTGCAGAGACCTACACTGTGTGTTTGGGCCTCGTGTCCTACAGGCCGGGACATGTTCCTGCGGCAGGAAGAAAAGGCTCCTTTCTTGGCAGATTTGGCAGCAGCCTTGATGTAGCAGCAGGAGTCTGCGGCCCACAAGTGTCCTGTTAACACGTCCCGCATCCTGCCTGCATGATGGCGATCCCCCGGGATCTGGGGAGTAAACAGGCAGCGGAATAGACTTAAAGGGGAAACATCCAAGCCGTGAAAATGGTTGTCTGATGTACGGCGGCCGCACACAGGCATATGCGCAAAAACACTCAGTCCTGCACAACGTTTCAGCGCACGGAAGGTGTACTTTTTGCCCCCGAGCAAACACTGAGCATATTTTAGCAGACACTTAAATAGAACTACTATAATACCGCCCCCTATGTACAACAATATAACTACTATAATACTGCCCTCTATATACAAGAATATAACTATTATAATACTGCCCCCTATGTACAAGAATATAACTATTATAATACTGCCCCCTATGTACAAGAATATAACTACTATAATACTGCCCCCTATGTACAAGAATATAACTACTATAATACTGCCCCTATGTACAAGAATATAACTACTATAATACTGGCCCCTATGTACAAGAATATAACTACTATAATACTGCTCCCTATGTACAAGAATATAACTACTATAATACTGCCCCCTATGTACAAGAATATAACTACTATAATACTGCCCCCTATGTACAAGAATATAACTACTATAATACTGCTCCTATGTACAAGAATATAACTACTATAATACTGCCCCCTATGTACAGGAATATAACTACTATAATACTGCCTCCTATGTACAAGAATATAACTACTATAATACTGCCCCCTATGTACAAGAATCTAACTACTATAATACTGCTCCTATGTACAAGAATATAACTACTATAATACTGCCCCCTATGTACAAGAATATAACTACTATAATACTGCTCCTATGTACAAGAATATAACTACTATAATACTGCCCCCTATGTACAAGAATATAACTATTATAATACTGCCCCCTATGTACAAGAATATAACTATTATAATACTGCCCCCTATGTACAAGAATATAACTACTATAATACTGCCCCCTATGTACAAGAATATAACTACTATAATACTGCCCCTATGTACAAGAATATAACTACTATAATACTGCCTCCTATGTACAAGAATATAACTACTATAATACTGCCCCCTATGTACAAGAATATAACTACTATAATACTGCTCCTATGTACAAGAATATAACTACTATAATACTGCTCCTATGTACAAGAATATAACTACTATAATACTGCTCCCTATGTACAAGAATATAACTACTATAATACTGCCTCCTATGTACAAGAATATAACTACTATAATACTGCCCCCTATGTACAAGAATATAACTACTATAATACTGCTCCTATGTACAAGAATATAACTACTATAATACTGCCCCCTATCTACAAGAATTTAACTACTATAATACTGCCTCCTATGTACAAGAATATAACTACTATAATACTGTCCCCTATATACAAGAATATAACTACTATAATACTGCCCCCTATGTACAAGAATATAACTACTATAATACTGCCCCCTATGTACAAGAATATAACTACTATAATACTACCCTCTATATACAAGAATATAACTACTATAATACTGCCCCTGTGTACAAGAATATAACTACTATAATACTGCTCCTATGTACAAGAATATAACTACTATAATACTGCCCCCTATGTACAATAATATAACCACTATATTACTACCCCCTATGTACAAGAATATAACTACTATAATACTGCTCCTATGTACAAGAATATAACTACTATAATACTGCTCCTATGTACAAGAATATAACTACTATAATACTGCTCCTATGTACAAGAATATAACTACTATAATACTGCTCCCTATGTACAAGAATATAACTACTATAATACTGCCTCCTATGTACAAGAATATAACTACTATAATACTGCCCCCTATGTACAAGAATATAACTACTATAATACTGCTCCTATGTACAAGAATATAACTACTATAATACTGCCCCCTATCTACAAGAATTTAACTACTATAATACTGCCTCCTATGTACAAGAATATAACTACTATAATACTGTCCCCTATATACAAGAATATAACTACTATAATACTGCCCCCTATGTACAAGAATATAACTACTATAATACTGCCCCCTATGTACAAGAATATAACTACTATAATACTACCCTCTATATACAAGAATATAACTACTATAATACTGCCCCTGTGTACAAGAATATAACTACTATAATACTGCTCCTATGTACAAGAATATAACTACTATAATACTGCCCCCTATGTACAATAATATAACCACTATATTACTACCCCCTATGTACAAGAATATAACTACTATAATACTGCTCCTATGTACAAGAATATAACTACTATATTACTACCCCCTATGTACAAGAATATAACTACTATAATACTGCTCCTATGTACAAGAATATAACTACTATAATACTGCTCCTATGTACAAGAATATAACTACTATAATACTGCCCCCTATGTACAAGAATATAACTACTATAATACTGCTCCTATGTACAAGAATATAACTACTATAATACTACCCCCTATGTACAAGAATATAACTACTATAATACTGCCCCCTATGTACAAGAATATAACTACTATAATACTGCCCCCTATGTACAAGAATATAACTACTATAATACTGCTCCTATGTACAAGAATATAACTACTATATTACTACCCCCTATGTACAAGAATATAACTACTATAATACTGCTCCTATGTACAAGAATATAACTACTATAATACTGCTCCTATGTACAAGAATGTAACTACTATAATACTTCCCCCTATGTACAAGAATATAACTACTATAATACTGCCCCCTATGTACAAGAATATAACTACTATAATATTGCTCCCTATGTACAAGAATATAACTACTATAATACTGCCCCTATGTACAAGAATGTAACTACTATAATACTTCCCCCTATGTACAAGAATATAACTACTATAATACTGCCCCCTATGTACAAGAATATAACTACTATAATACTGCCCCCTATGTACAAGAATATAACTACTATAATACTGCTTTTATGTACAAGAATATAACTACTATAATACTGCTCCTATGTACAAGAATATAACTACTATAATACTGCTCCTATGTACAAGAATATAACTACTATAATGCTGCCCCCTATGTACAAGAATATAACTACTATAATACTGCCCCCTATGTACAAGAATATAACCACTATAATGCTGCCTCCTATGTACAAGAATATAACTACTATAATACTGCCCCCTATGTACAAGAATATAACTACTATAATACTGCTCCTATGTACAAGAATATAACTACTATAATACTGCTCCCTAATTACAAGAATATAACTAATATAATACTGCTCCCTATGTACAAGAATATAACTACTATAATACTGCCCCCTATGTACAAGAATATAACTACTATAATACTGCTCCTTTGTACAAGAATATAACTGCTATAATACTGCCTCTATGTTCAAGAATATAACTACTATAATACTGCCCCCTATGTACAAGAATATAACTACTATAATACTACCCCCTATGTACAAGAATATAACTACTATAATACTGCCCCTATGTACAAGAATATAACTACTATAATACTTCCCCCTATGTACAAGAATTTAACTACTATAATACTGCCCCCTATGTACAAGAATATAACTACTATAATACTGCCCCCTATGTACAAGAATATAACTACTATAATACTGCTTTTATGTACAAGAATATAACTACTATAATACTGCTCCTATGTACAAGAATATAACTACTATAATACTGCTCCCTAAGTACAAAAATAGAACTACTATAACACCTCTGCCCGTGACATCTCTGCACCTTTCCTCCAAAACATCACCAACTGTCTGTCTGCTGTCTCTAACACCATGTCCTCTCTCTACCTAAAACTAAACCTCTCTAAAACTGACTTATTGGTGTTCCCTCCTTCCACAAACCGACCTCCTCCTGACATCTCCATCTCAGTGTGTGGCGTCACCATAACTCCTAGACAACATGCCCGCTGCCTTGGGGTCATATTCGACTCAGATCTCTCATTTACTCCCTACATCCAGTCAGTGGCCCGAACATGTCGGCTGCACCTAAAGAACATCTCAAGAATCCGCTCCTTTCTCACCATAGACACGCTGAAAACGCTTGTTGTTGCCCTCATCCACTCACGGCTCGACTATTGCAACTCCTTGCTGGTCGGCCTCCCCTGCACCAGACTCTACCCTCTACAATCCATCCTGAATGCGGCAGCCAGGCTCATATTACTGTCCAGCCGCTACTCAGATGCCTCTGCCCTGTGCCAGTCACTGCACTGGCTGCCAGTTAAATACAGAATTCAATTTAAACTTATTACCTTCATCCACAAAGCCCTCCACAGTGCAGCGCCCCCCTATATCGCCTCCCTCATCTCAATCCATCACCCAGCCCGGGCTCTCCGCTCGGCAAACGAAACTAGACTGCACACCCCTCTAATTCGAACTTCTCACTCCCGCCTCCAAGACTTCTCCAGAGCAGCACCGGTCCTCTGGAACGCACTACCAAAGAACATCCGGGCAATCCAGGACTCGAAAAACTTCAGGCGTGCTCTAAAGACGCACCTCTTCAGGGATGCATACCGCATTCCCTAAACAAACCCTTCTGTACTCCGCCTGATAACATGTTTCCTGACCTACTGACTGCAATCCCTGCTAGCCATCATAAACTGCTCCTGTAGTCATATTGATCCTGCCGTCGCATAGCTAAATGTCTGACTGTTGTCTGTATATAGCATCCCTCACTCTCCAGCACGCGATACTGTGCACACCTCCAGCCATTTTACCTTCTGTATCACCCCCTTACTTGTAGTATGTAAGCTCGTTGGAGCAGGACCCTCACCCCTATTGTTTCCATCAGCTGATTACGATTGTAACCGTGGTTCTGTAATTTTTTGTACTTTTGTCTCTGTATTTCCCCTGTCTATGTAAGCGCTGCGGAATATGTTGGCGCTATACAAATAAAGATTATTATTATTATTATTATTATTACTGCCCCCTATGTACAAGAATATAACTACTATAATACTGCCCGCTATGTACAAGAATATAACTACTATAATACTGCCTCTGTGTACAAGAATATAACTACTATAATACTGCTCCTATGTACAAGAATATAACCACTATAATACTGCCCCCTATGTACAAGAATATAACTACTATAATACTGCTCACTATGTACAGGAATATAACTACTATAATACTGCCCCCTATGTACAAGAATATAACTACTATAATACTGCTCCCTATGTACAAGAATATAACTACTATAATACTGCCCCCTATGTACAAGAATATAACTACTATAATACTGCCCCCTATGTACAATAATATAACTACTATAATACTGCCCCTATGTACAAGAATATAACTACTATAATACTGCCCCCTAATATATAAGACTATAACTACTATAATACTGATCCTATGTACAAGAATATAACTACTATAATACTGCCCCCTATGTACAAGAATATAACTACTATAATACTGCCCCCTATGTACAAGAATATAACTACTATAATACTGCCTCTATGTACAAGAATATAACTACTATAATACTGCCCCCTATGTACAAGAATATAACTACTATAATACTGCTCCTTTGTACAAGAATATAACTGCTATAATACTGCCTCTATGTTCAAGAATATAACTACTATAATACTGCCCCCTATGTACAAGAATATAACTACTATAATACTACCCCCTATGTACAAGAATATAACTACTATAATACTGCCCCTATGTACAAGAATATAACTACTATAATACTTCCCCCTATGTACAAGAATTTAACTACTATAATACTGCCCCCCTATGTACAAGAATATAACTACTATAATACTGCCCCCTATGTACAAGAATATAACTACTATAATACTGCTTTTATGTACAAGAATATAACTACTATAATACTGCTCCTATGTACAAGAATATAACTACTATAATACTGCCCCCTATGTACAAGAATATAACTACTATAATACCGCCCGCTATGTACAAGAATATAACTACTATAATACTGCCTCTGTGTACAAGAATATAACTACTATAATACTGCTCCTATGTACAAGAATATAACCACTATAATACTGCCCCCTATGTACAAGAATATAACTACTATAATACTGCTCACTATGTACAGGAATATAACTACTATAATACTGCCCCCTATGTACAAGAATATAACTACTATAATACTGCTCCCTATGTACAAGAATATAACTACTATAATACTGCCCCCTATGTACAAGAATATAACTACTATAATACTGCCCCCTATGTACAAGAATATAACTACTATAATACTGCCCCCTATGTACAATAATATAACTACTATAATACTGCCCCTATGTACAAGAATATAACTACTATAATACTGCCCCCTAATATATAAGACTATAACTACTATAATACTGCCCCCTATGTACAAGAATATAACTACTATAATACTGCCCCCTATGTACAAGAATATAACTACTATAATACTGCCCCCTATGTACAAGAATATAACTACTATAATACTGCCTCTATGTACAAGAATATAACTACTATAATACTGCCTCTATGTACAAGAATATAACTACTATAATACTGCCTCCTCTGTACAAGAATATAACTACTATAATACTGCCTCTATGTATAAGAATATAACTACTATAATACTGCCCCCTATGTACAAGAATATAACTACTATAATACTGCCCCCCTATGTACAAGAATATAACTACTATAATACTGCCCCCTATGTACAAGAATATAACTGCTATAAAACTGCCCTCTATGTAGAAGAATATAACTACTATAATACTGTCCCTATGTACAAGAATATAACTACTATAATACTGTCCCCTATGTACAAGAATATAACTACTATAATACGGCTCCTATGTACAAGAATATAACTACTATAATACTGCCTCCTGTGTACAAGAATATAACTACTATAATACTGCCCCCTATGTACATGAATATAGCTATTACTATTCTGCCTTCTATGTACAAGAATATAACTACTATAATACTGCCCCCTATGTACTAGAATATAACTACTATAATACTGCCTCCTATGTACAAGAATATAACTACTGTAATACTGCCCCCTATGTACAAGAATATAACTACTATAATACTGCTCCGTATGTACAAGAATATAACTACTATAATACTGTCCCCTATGTACAAGAATATAACTACTATAATACTGCCCCCTATGTACAAGAATATAACTACTATAATACTGCCCCCTATGTACAAGAATATAACTACTATAATACTGCCCCCTATGTACAAGAATATAACTACTATAATACTGCCACCTGTGTACAAGAATATAACTACTATAATACTGCCCCCTATGTACATGAATATAACTACTATAATACTGCTCCTATGTACAAGAATATAGATATTACTATTCTGCCTTCTATGTACAAGAATATAACTATTATAATACTGCTCCTATGTACAAGAATATGACTACTATAATACTGCCTCCTGTGTACAAGAATATAACTACTATAATACTGCCCCCTATGTACATGAATATAGCTATTACTATTCTGCCTTCTATGTACAAGAATATAACTACTATAATACTGCCCCCTATGTACAAGAATATAACTACCATAATACTGCCCCCTATGTACAAGAATATAACTACTATAATACAGCTCCTATGTACAAGAATATAACTACTATAATACTGCCTTCTATGTCCAAGAATATAACTACTATAATACTGCCCCCTATGTACAAGAATATAACTACTATAATACTGCCCCCTATGTACAAGAATATAACTACTATAATACTGCCCCCTATGTACAAGAATATAACTACTATAATACTGCCTCCTATGTACAAGAATATAACTACTGTAATACTGCCCCCCTATGTACAAGAATATAACTACTATAATACTGCCTCCTATGTACAAGAATATAACTACTGTAATACTGCCCCCCTATGTACAAGAATATAACTACTATAATACTGCTCCGTATGTACAAGAATATAACTACTATAATACCGCCCCCTATGTACATGAATATAACTACTATAATACTGCCTCCTATGTACAAGAATATAACTACTATAATACTGCTCCCTATGTACAAGAATATAACTACTATAATACTGTCCCCTATGTACAAGAATATAACTACTATAATACTGCCCCCTATGTACAAGAATATAACTACTATAATACTGCCCCCTATGTACAAGAATATAACTACTATAATACTGCTCCTATGTACAAGAATATAACTACTATAATACTGCCCCCTATGTACAAGAATATAACTACTATAATACTGCTCCTATGTACAAGAATATAACTACTATAATACTGCCCCCTATATACAAGAATATAACTACTATAATACTGCCTCCTATGTACATGAATATAACTACTATAATACTGCCCCCTATGTACAGGAATATAACTACTATAATACTGCTCCTATATACAAGAATATAACTACTATAATACTGCCCCCTATATACAAGAATATAACTACTATAATACTGCCCCCTATGTACAAGAATATAACTACTATAATACTGCCCCCTATGTACAAGAATATAACTACTATAATACTGCCTCCTATGTACATGAATATAACTACTATAATACTGCCCCCTATGTACAAGAATATAACTACTATAATACTGCTCCTATGTATAGGAATATAACTACTATAATACTGCTCCCTATGTACAAGAATATAACTACTATAATACTGCTCCCTATGTACAAGAATATAACTACTATAATACTGCCCCCTATGTACAAGAATATAACTACTATAATACTGCCCCCTATGTACAAGAATATAACTACTATAATACTGCTCCTATGTACAACAATATAACTACTATAATACTGCCCCCTATGTACAAGAATATAACTACTATAATACTGCTCCAATGTACAAGAATATAACTACTATAATACTGCCCCCTATGTACAAGAATATAACTACTATAATACTGCCCTCTATGTACAAGAATATAACTACTATAATACTGCCCCCTATGTACAAGAATATAACTACTATAATACTGCCCCCTATGTACATGAATATAACTACTATAATACTACCCCCTATGTACAAGAATATAACTACTATAATACTGCCCCCTATGTACAAGAATATAACTAATATAATACTGCCCCCTATGTACAAGAATATAACTACTATAATACTGCCCCCTATGTACAAGAATATAACTACTATAATACTGCCCCCTATGTACAAGAATATAACTACTATAATACTGCCCCCTATGTACATGAATATAGGTATTACTATTCTGCCTTCTTTGTGTAATCCTCATTCTTGGCTGTATGATCGTCCTGTAATATGTACTGGGGGTTATATCCTGCCTGATCTGATGTGTTATACCGCCATCTCTCTGTATCCCCCTTCCCTCCGCCCCTCAGGTAATGTAAAATTGAATTTCACGCAGGTCACTTTTATTCCCACGCCCGTCTCGCTTCATGTTAAACTTCTCCGTAACACAATGTAAAACTTTTCCCCGTCTGGCCCTTGCTGCGGTTCTGCACAGTCTGGAGTCGTCTTCATCTCTGCTCCTCATTCTTAAATATCAGGCCCGCTGAGGTATTAACGCCTCGCCGCTCCCGGCCATAAATCCAGCAGTCAGGCTTTTTTGTGCCACTGCTTGGACAGGAACATTTTTCAAAGTCAGCAGCGCAGTCCGCCAAGCTCTCCATCTTCCCGCAGCCGCTGGGAGTAAATTGTGCTTCTTTTCTATCCTAAATCACCGCTTCCCCTCCTTGGTGACTCCTCCCTGTGCCAGCTAGTGATGCAGCCCTGCCAGGACCAGCGCCTTCGCTGCCAACACCATGATAAATCTCTTCATTATTGGCATCTGCTTCGCCCTGCTCCTTCCTGCACCCCCTCCCTGGCTCCCTCCTATCTGTGTGCTGCCTGACAGTTTCGGCACGTTGTTGGATCACCACCGCGCTTCCCCGCACGCCACGTCCAGGTGTTATTGTACTTGAGTGAAGCGCGTTGGCGGGCTGTGTTGGTAAATGTTTTCGGAGAGGAATTTGCAAGCAGATGCTCCCGAGATGTCGATGACTGAGGCAATGATAGTCATCATCTTGTCAGGTTCTTGCCGAATTCTTTAAAGGGCCCCTCACTCACCCAGTAACTGTCCGTATCATATTGTATCTTACATCAGTTCTGTAACCTTTGGTATTTTTGTTACATTCCTCACTGTTTGAGATATTGGCGCATTTATTGCTTGCATTCATAGACTGATCTGGGCATCTTAGCAACTACTATAGGGGAGAGTTATGTGCAAGCCCTCCCTTGTTGGAGGCTTTGAGTTCAGAATTAGGGATAATTCTGAATTAACAGAGCATGCCCCCCATAGAGGTCCCTTATCCTTTAGCTAGAGCAGACAGTGGCGTCTCTTTATCGAGAGGTCCCAGTATGTCCATACACACATTACTTAGATAGGCTGTTAATTTTTAAAGGAAAGTGTGTAATACTTCATTTCACCTGCGGAGGTGCTGCAGGGAAATTGAAAACTCCCCACAGATTATGAAATATTGGGTTTACTTAAAGGGGTCGTCTGCCCTCTTTTTCACTGATGACCTATCCTCTGCATAGAGTATTTAATAAACAAATGTATCCGCAGCATTCCCATTGGGTCGCAATGTAGCATTTTCTGTTTTGGATATAGAGGAATAAAGGCGGGTATATTACTTGTACCACTTTATGCTGCCACTGACTTACTGTTGTACTAGGTCATCAGTAGTTAATGGACAGGGGTCCACCGCTCAGTCATCCCCCCACCCCATCCTTCAGCTAATTGTCCAGCCTGCTGTCCAGTGCAGTGGGCAGGATATTGTCATCAGTGGACAGGAAATGAAATGTGCGTGCCGGCTTCACTCCCATTGAAATTCATGGTAGCGTCGCTCTGCTATTTCACTTCATTCCCCTCTCCTAGTTGGACTGGATGTGACGTTCTGACCAGCAGAGTAGCAGGAAGCAAAGTAGCAGCGCACCCATTGAATTCATTGGGACTGATCCACGTGCGCACCTCCTGTGCTGATGGGTGATGACAACGTCCGGCCTGCTGCACTGATAGCAGGCCGGATGATCAACTGATAGATGGAGGTCTCGAGTAGCCGACCCCAGTCTTTCAATTACTGGTGGCCTATCCTGATGGACGGAGGACCCGGCCAGCAGACCGCCGTCTATCAAGTTCTGATGGCCTATCCTGATGGACGGAGGTCCCAAGCAGCAGACCCCCATCCATCAATCCCAGATCGCCTGTCCTGATGGATGGAGGTCCTAAGCAACAGGCCCCAGTCCATCAATTACTGAAGGATGGAGGTCCCAAACAGCAGACCCTAGTCTATCAATTACTGATGGCCTATCCTGATGGACGGAGGACCCAAACAGCAGACCCCCCGCCCATCAACTAATGATGGCCTGTCCTGATGGATGGAGGTCTCGAGCAGCAGACCCTAGTCCATCAATCAGTGATGGCCTGTCCTGATGGATGGAGGTCCTAAGCAACAGACCTCAGTCCATGAATTACTGATGGTCTATCCTGATGGAAGAAGGTCCCAAGCAGCAGACCCTAGTCTATTAATTACTAATGTCCTATCCTGACGGACGGAGGTCCCGAGCTGCAGACCCCCCATCCATCAATCACTGATGGCCTATCCTGATGGATGGAGGTCCTGAGCAACAGACCCCCGTCCATCAATCACTGATGGCCTGTCCTGATGGATTGAGGTCCAGAGCAGCAGACCCCTGCCTATCAGTTACTGATGGCCTGTCCTGATGGACGGAGGTCCCGAGCAGCAGACCCCTGCCTATCAATTACTGATGGTCTGTCCTGATGGACGGAGGTCCCAAGCAGCAGACCCCCCGTCCATCAATCACTGATGCCCTATCCTGGTGGACAGAGGTTCCAAGCAGCAGACCCCTGTCTATCAACTACTGATGGTCTGTCCTGATGAACGGAGGTCCCGCTCAGCAGACCTCAGTCCATCAATTACTGATGGCCTATCCTGATGGATGACGGTCCCGATCAGCAGACCCTAGTGTATTAATTAATAATGGCCTATCCTGATGGACGGAGGTCCCAAGGAGCAGACCCTCATCCATCAATTACTGATGGACTGTCCTGATGGACGGAGGTCCCAAGCTGCAGACCCCCATCTATCAATCCCTGTTGGCCTATCCAGGTGGACAGAGGTCCCAAGCAGCAGACCCCTGCCTATCAACTACTGATGGTCTGTCCTGATGGCTGGAGGTCCCAAGAAGCAAACCCCTGTCAATCAATTACTGATGGCCTGTCCTGATGGATGGAGGATGGAGGTCCCGAGCAGCAGACCCCAGTCTATCAATTACTGATGGCCTGTCCTGATGGATGGAGGTCCTGAGCAGCAGACACCAGTCTATCAATTACTGATGGCCTATCCTGATGGACGGAGGACCCGGCCAGCAGACCCCTGTCTATCAACTACTGATGGTCTATCCTGATGGACGGAGGTCCCAAGCAGCAGACCCCTGTCCATCAATCGCAGATGGCCTGTCCTGATGGATGGAGGTTCTAAGCAACAGACCCTAGTCTATCAATTACTGATGGCCTATCCTGATGGACGGAAGACCCAAGCAGCAGACCCCCTGTCCATCAACTAATGATGGCCTGACCTGATGGATGGAGGTCTCGAGCAGCAGACCCCAGTCCATCAATCACTGATAGCCTGTCCTGATGGATGGATGTCCCAAGCAGCAGACCTTAGTCCATCAATTACTGATGGCCTGTCCTGATGGATGAAGGTCCCGAGCAGCAGACCCTAGTCTATTAATTACTGATGGCTTGTCCTGATGGACGGAGGTCCCAAACAGCAGACCCCCGTCCATCAATCACTGATGGCCTGTCCTGATGGACGGAGGTCCCGAGCAGCAGACCCCTGCCTATCAATTACTGATAGTCTGTCCTGATGGAGGTCCCAAGCAGCCGACCCCAGTCTATCAATTACTGATGGCCTATCCTGATGGACGGAGATCCCAAGCAGGAGACCCCTGTCTATCAATTACTGATGGCCTATCCTGATGGACGGAGGTCTCGAGCAGCAGACCCCTGCCTATCAATTACTGATAGTCTGTCCTGATGGAGGTCCCAAGCAGCCGACCCCAGTCTATCAATTACTGATGGCCTATCCTGATGGACGGAGATCCCAAGCAGGAGACCCCTGTCTATCAATTACTGATGGCCTATCCTGATGGACGGAGGTCTCGAGCAGCAGACCCCTGCCTATCAATTACTGATAGTCTGTCCTGATGGAGGTCCCAAGCAGCCGACCCCAGTCTATCAATTACTGATGGCCTATCCTGATGGACGGAGATCCCAAGCAGGAGACCCCTGTCTATCAATTACTGATGGCCTATCCTGATGGATGGAGGTCTCGAGCAGCAGACCCCCCGTCCATCAATTACTGATGGCCTGTCCTGATGGATTGAGGTCCCAAGCAACAGACCCCAGTCCATCAATTACTGATAACCTATCCTGATGGATGGAGGTCCCGAGCAGCAGACCCCAGCCCATCAATTACTGATGACCTGTCCTAATGGACGGAGGTCCCAAGCAGCAGAGCCCTGTCTATCAATTACTGATGGTCTGTCCTAATGGAGGTCCCAAGCAGCAGACCCCTGCCTATCAATTACTGATGGTATATCCTGATAAGCGGAGGTCCCAAGCAGCAGACCCCTGTCCATCAATCACTGATGGCCTGTCCTGATGGACGGAGGGCTGATTACTCCTAATAGGGAATGCAGAGTTAATAAAGGTGCCCCTCCATTCATGACTCTTAGCCAGAGCGGAAAGTGACAGCAAAGATCAACTCTATTTCCGGAGGTCCGAGTATAACCATACATTTCGTAGACTGTAGATTTCAGTGGGAAATGTGTATTACTTCAGTTCACCTGTGGAGGTGCTGTAGGAAAAGTAGAAACTTGGTGCCATGTGTTTTCACGGATTATAGTTTATCTCTGGGTCCCAGTAGTGAAAAGTCATGTGATTTTTGGAGTATATGGATGTGATAGGTGGGGAACCCCTCTGTGCCTTCCCCTCTGAGCCATTGTGGAGAGCTGCCTTGTCTTACATGGACAGCCATTTGTTTCAATGGCCTCAAGAAATATCACAAGTCCCCTGTACTGGCAACTGCTTGAAGGTCTTAAGTTGAATATTAGGGATTATTGTGGATGTGGAGCTCATACTATTAAAGGGGAACTCTTTCTATTAAAGGGATGTCTTTTTTTATATAACTCCTTTTTAACACTCCCTTAATAAGGCAGTCAATAAAGGGTGCCCCCAATTGAGAATTCTTATCTACTAGCCAGGCGAGTGTGTCCTTCTTCCTGCAGGCACCAATGCATCCATACATTATAGAGATGGACTACTGATTTCAATGGGAAGCATGTAATACTTTATTTGTCCAGTGGAGGTGCTGTAAGATAATTGAAAACTTGCTACCACTTGTTCCCACTGATTGTGGTTGATCTAGCGGTCCCAGAAGTAGGAAATCATGCGATTTATCAAGTGTTTGGATGCTAAAAATGGGAGTCCACTGCCCTGCTCCCCTTTAAGTGGAGGCTTACGTGGATGGCCATTATTTTCAGTGGCCACGTGTGATGCCACATCTCTGCTGCAGCGGCTCTCATCCACTGGTGGTGGGGGGGCAACGAGGAAACAGATATTTTGGACAGTAGTAATATTTTCTTTCCCTTTAAATGCCCCCGTCATGTGATCTGTGTTAGAGTCGGGGGTCCCACTTCCATCTTTGCCGCACTTTTTCTCCGTCAGTAACGACAACTGATTACAGGGGCGCTGATGTTTAGAAAGTTTAAAAAAAGTTCCTCTTTGAGTAGCAGTAGCCGCTTCATTTCGCCCTCTTGAATACGTATTCGCGGAGCCGCAATTAGAAAGCCAAGTGCTTGTGTCTGATTGTACTACAAAGCCACCTTAATGTCACTGCATAGAAGATTCATCAGGTTCCCTTGTGATTGGCGCCGGTTAACGAGGGCGGCTGATTGCCGGGGGAGATGGGGGACACACAAATGTGCTGCGAGTTTGGCTTAGTATGCTCCAACAAGGGGTTAAGCAGCGCAATTTTTTTCCCCTCTCTCTAAATCACCGAGAGACAATCCGGAAAGATGACATTAAGTGCCGCGTTTTATCTATATTGAATAATGTTTCCCAGAAAAATGAAGCGCTTGTTTTAGTAAATTGTAAATTCAGAGAATTTTTTTTTCACGGCAGCCGACGCTTTACAGCGCCGCTCATGATGAAGCACTTCGGGTGCGATCGGCAAAAGCCATTAATTGCAATGATTCTTCCAGCCGTCATGTGATCAACGGAAAGACGTAACGCTTCCTGAAGAGGCTGCAAATGGAAATCTCAGGCTGCTCATCAATTCACTGCTTACAATCCTGAGTTACATGCTGTATTATACTCCAGAGCTGCACTCACTATTCTGCTGGTGGAGTCACTGTGTACATACATTACTTATCCTGTACTGATCCTGAGTTACATCCTGTATTATACCCCAGAGCTGCACTCACTATTCTGCTGGTGGAGTCACTGTGTACATACATTACTTATCCTGTACTGCTCCTGAGTTACATCCTGTATTATACCCCAGAGCTGCACTCACTATTCTGCTGGTGGAGTCACTGCGTACATACATTACTTATCCTGTACTGACCCTGAGTTACATCCTGTATTATACTCCAGAGCTGCACTCACTATTCTGCTGGTGGAGTCACAGTGTACATACATTACTTATCCTGTACTGACCCTGAGTTACATCCTGTATTATACCCCAGAGCTGCACCCACTATTCTGCTGGTGGAGTCACTGTGTACATACATTACTTATCCTGTACTGACCCTGAGTTACATCCTGTATTATACTCCAGAGCTGCACTCACTATTCTGCTGGTGGAGTCACAGTGTACATACATTACTTATCCTGTACTGCTCCTGAGTTACATGCTGTATTATACTCCAGAGCTGCACTCACTATTCTGCTGCTGGAGTCACTGTGTACATACATTACTTATCCTGTACTGCTCCTGAGTTACATCCTGTATTATACTCCAGAGCTGCACTCACTATTCTGCTGGTGGAGTCACTGTGTACATACATTACTTATCCTGTACTGATCCTGAGTTACATCCTGTATTATACCCCAGAGCTGCACTCACTATTCTGCTGGTGGAGTCACTGTGTATATACATTACTTATCCTGTACTGATGCTGAGTTACATCCTGTATTATACTCCAGAGCTGCACTCACTATTCTGCTGGTGGAGTCACGGTGTACATACATTACTTATCCTGTACTGCTCCTGAGTTACATGCTGTATTATACTCCAGAGCTGCACTCACTATTCTGCTGCTGGAGTCACTGTGTACATACATTACTTATCCTGTACTGACCCTGAGTTACATCCTGTATTATACCCCAGAGCTGCACTCACTATTCTGCTGGTGGAGTCACTGTGTACATACATTACTTATCCTGTACTGATCCTGAGTTACAGCCTGTATTATACTCCAGAGCTGCACTCACTATTCTGCTGGTGGAGTCACTGTGTACATACATTACTTATCCTGTACTGATCCTGAGTTACAGCCTGTATTATACCCCAGAGCTGCACTCACTATTCTGCTGGTGGAGTCACTGTGTACATACATTACTTATCCTGTACTGACCCTGAGTTACATCCAGTATTATACCCCAGAGCTGCACTCACTATTCTGCTGGTGGAGTCACTGTGTACATACATTACTTATCCTGTACTGATCCTGAGTTACATCCTGTATTATACTCCAGAGCTGCACTCACTATTCTGCTGGTGGAGTCACTGTGTACATACATTACTTATCCTGTACTGATCCTGAGTTACAGCCTGTATTATACCCCAGAGCTGCACTCACTATTCTGCTGGTGGAGTCACTGTATACATACATTACTTATCCTGTACTGACCCTGAGTTACATCCAGTATTATACCCCAGAGCTGCACTCACTATTCTGCTGGTGGAGTCACTGTGTACATACATTACTCATCCTGTATTATCCCCCAGAGCTGCGCTCACTGTTCTGCTGGTGGAGTCACTCTGTACATACATTACTCATCCTGTATTATCCCCCAGAGCTGCGCTCACTGTTCTGCTGTACATACATGACTCAGGCTGGATTCCCAGGGTATGTGTTTATACGTGTTTGTTGACATCCCTGTGTTTTCCCGCTCTTGCTCTGGTTTCGGTGTTCTGGTATTTCGGCGCTGTCCGTGGACATTCTTTGCGCGTGGAATCATTAAATCCCCCGATTCGTCACGCGATCATCCGTGCTTCGTGCGCTCAGATAGCCGCTGTGACTCCGGCCGCCCTTGTGCGCCCCTCCCCCTCTCGTGGAATCTTATACACCATACACTCCTCTGCAGATAGCTCCTCCCAGAATGAGTGGTCTGAGCTCCGCCCCCAGGCATGATGGGAGGGGATGTATTTAGTAGAGTTTTTCCTGCGTTTTCTCCTTGCGGCGCCGCTGTCCGCGGACGGCCCCCTCAGTGATGTTAATATCCTCCGCGGCCGGAGTTGCCCTTTAATTCTCCCGTTTTGCGTCCTGGGGGGGCGGCTGGCGTCTCTCCCTGCGCAGTGGGAGACAGAATATTCCGTCATGTTTACAATGTCTGACTCCTACACCTAAACTCGTGTGCTGTATCCATGGTAACCGTGTGTCCTACATGCCGCTCGCCGCGGAGTCAGCCCACACAGGTCAGGCGCGACGCACGCCCCGCAACTGATTTCATTTATTATGCTTTAAAGGCCAGACCTTGGGAAGCGGCAGACGAAGCCGAGTCGTTCCTCCAGACTCCGCAGCCGGCAGCTTTGAGGAAAAAGACGTCTGGTGGCTACAATGTAAGACAAAGCGGCGGCGCCATATCTCATGGCTGATTGTCTGGGATCGTGCCTCTAAATAAAGCTTTACATATCTCTAGTCTCGCAGCAGGTAACGTGCTAAAAATGGCTGATAACAGAGAGCGGTAGACGGTATTCCACTGTGCGGCAAATGGCGAACTAGCGGGTGTAGCGTCCGGTTAGAACGTTCTCCAGTCAGCGTAGAATGGAATGGGGGCGGAGCCGCAGCAGAGCTCAATTCGCACCAAATTCCACCGCAAAATACACGCTGAAATCCACGGCTTTTTGCCCCGGATCCGTTAGCGCGGCGGTATGACGCGCCATTTCTTTATACGCAAATTCGCAGAAACATGATTTTCGATGTCAGAATTCTGAACCCAGATTTTGCCCATTAAGGAAACTTTTGTTACGGCACGGAATCACGCCGCCGGACGCAGCCAAAACCGCGCATGTCCACGCGAATCCCCACGTCTAACTGCAGAGACTCATGCGGAATTGCCCGCAGATTTTACGCCATTTTAAATTGTGCATCACAATCCACAGGTAACGTGCGGATGTTGGTGCGACATCTACCGCGGCTCGCGGGCAAATTGTGCGCACAGATCCACGTAAGAGAACACGGCAAGATCCACCGCGGATCCGCAGCGAATACACGGTCTTCACACAGCAGAATTCGCCACTCCCTGCTGCAGTTTTTGGCGCGATCCGCGCCGTCAAAGAGCAAAATCTGAATGTGGAACATCTATGGAAAGTAGCATTTCCGTGTCACGGAGCGGTGCGCAGATTCTGCTCGTTGACGGGGCGCATTCCACGTGCGAATCCACGGCAAATAACGTGGAATTCACTGCGGAAAATTCCTTGGCGTCCTCTGCTCTGTGAATATTCCCATAAGCCGTGAACATACCTTCCAGGGGGCGGTTCCACCCAGTGAAAAACTCCGCCCACCCGCGGCAGCCGATCAGAGTCATGGCGGCATTATCAGTGCTAGTATTGGGCAGGGTCTCGGTCGCCGGCGCTCTTCGCACGGCCAGGTAGTCTTCATAGATTAGACGCGGAATCCGCAGTGAGATTTGCGCAATAGAATGTATTGACCCTAAAGGATCTTTACCACGGGGCGGATATTCCGCAGTAGTGCTCCAGAAAGTGCGGTCCGGCCATTCTGCGCCGCGAACTGCGGATTTTGGTGCCGGATTGCCGGACGGATTCTGCTATTGTCAGGTCCGCATCAAAGTCCGCCATTATCCGTTGGGTTTTGCCGCTGATTATTCCGCAGGAGGGCGCATTCCGTAGATCTGTCGCAGAATGTTCGCTCCTCTGCGACACGCGGCCAGTTTTTTTCACGCACTTATAAAATATGGATTTGCTCCATTGGACTGGCTGAGAATCTGCGACCGTTACAGCGGCTGATCGGCGCCAAACATCCGTGTAAATCCACAAATCACCGCCTGAAGATCGCCCAGAGCAGTCACACCTAATTAAAGATATACCGCTGTTGTTTTTTTCTGTAAACAGCGCCAAACCTGTTCACTGGTGGCGTGTGGTAATGCAGCTCAACCTCATTCAGTTTACTGGAACCGAGCTGCAATACGAGACACCGCCTATAATCAGGTGTGGCACTGTTTCTCAAGATGGGTTTATTGGTGCCAGTTTTTAGGGAATTACCCCAAATGTGTTAATTTCTCATTTTTTTAATGTTGTGCAGGGAATGACACTGCGGAGAATTCTCCTGACGCGCTACTTTAAGGGGGAGTCCGGAACCTCTGTGAACGGACCTGTGGGATTCAGTAAAGCCGGACCCTCTGGAGGTATAGTGTGATGTCAGCGGTAGCGGGGCCTTCCTTCACAAGTGCATTTTCCTCATACAGAGCCTACCTGCAGTCACCACTAGAGGGAGCTCACTGCATACAGAATTGTTATAGAGTTCAATGTGTGATCAGTATACAGTAAGCTCAGAAGCTCCCCCTGGTGGTAGCTGTAGGGAGACCATGGTTATGGCTACACGGTGACGTTCTCCACACTTGTGCCTGTCACCGTCATGTTTAACCCTTCCCTGCCGCGTTCACATCCCATGCGCAGTTGCTGTACAAATAAAGATCTGACTTCAGCTCACACTACCTCCTCCCCACTCCCCGCACCACTGGGTTCACACTAACTTCCCTCCCCCCGCGCTGGGCTCACACAGGCTCTAGTACCCTGTTGTACCGCCTCTAGCTTGGATACAAGATGTTATACGGTGGGCATGGAGGCTCTAGTACCCTGCTGTACCGCCTCTAGCTTGGATACAAGATGTTATACGGTGGGCATGGAGGCTCTAGTACCCTGTTGTACCGCCTCTAGCTTGGATACAAGATGTTATACGGTGGGCATGGAGGCTCTAGTACCCTGCTGTACCGCCTCTAGCTTGGATACACAATGTGATACAGGGACATGGAGGCTCTAGTACCCTGTTGTACCACCTCTAGCTTGGATACACAATGTGATACAGGGGCAGGCATGGAGGCTCTAGTACCCTGTTGTACCGCCTCTAGCTTGGATACAAGATGTGATAGAGGTGGGCATGGAGGCTCTAGTACCCTGTTGTACCGCCTCTAGCTTGGATACAAGATGTGATACAGTCGAGCATGGGGGCTTTCCCCCTCAAAAAAAAAATCTCACATAGAAAACCGCCATTAATGAGCTGCTGTTGACTGATCTTACATCTTACTGTCAGCATCAGTTAACCTGCTTGTTGATGGTTTCCAGTTAAATGTTTTTGAAATTGCACAGTGATACAAAAAAAATCTTGTATCCCGAATAAGTGAAAACAATGTGTGGAGGAAGCGTGTGCTGCGTGTGATGCGTGTGATGCGTGTGCTGCGTGTGCTGCGTGTGATGCGTGTGCTGCGTGTGCTGCGTGTGATGCGTGTGCTGCGTGTGCTGCGTGTGCTGCGTGTGATGGGGACCGTCCCTCTTGTGACTCTGCAGGGTACAGTGCGCAGGAGAACGACCGCAAGATGGGCGCATCCATGACCGACATCCAGTGCCTTCTGGATAAGGAAGGAGCCTCGGAACTGATCATCGACGTCATCGTCAACACCAAGAACGATCGCATATTTTCGGAAGGCATCCTACTGGGGATCGCACTACTGGAAGGGGGGAACACGCAGATCCAGGTACGGGGCGGGGGGAATGATTAGCTGGTTGCACTGTTCTGTTGGGTATGTCCAACCTGACTCCTCCCCCCTCTCCGGACTCCTCCCACAGGGCTCCTTTTACTACCAGCTCAACGAGCAGAAAAAGTCTGAGAAGTTTTTCAAGGTTCTCTACGACAGGATGAAAGCCGCCCAACTGGAGATCCGCGCCACCGTCACCGTAACCACCATCGACCTGGGCACAAAGAAGAAGGACGATGACTACGATTCGATGACCTTACCAAAGCGCAGAGGTAACGGGGCGCGACCCCCTGGGGGCTCCATTCACCTCTGGGGCTGCCATATTTTCGGCATGTTTATTGCTACATTTGGTCATGCACATGTAATACATGGGTGATGATGGGGACACATGGGTGACATAAGTAATGTATGGGTGATGATGGGGGACACATGGGTGATAGTATGTAATACATGGGTGATGATGGGGACACATGGGTGATAGTATGTAATACATGGGTGATGATGGGGACACATGGGTGACAGTATGTAATACATGGGTGATTATGGGGACACATGGGTTACAGTATGTAATACATGGGTGATGATGGGGACACATGGGTGACAGTGTGTAATACATGGGTGATGATGGGGACACATGGGGGACATAAGTAATGTATGGGTGATGATGGGGGACACATGGGTTACAGTATGTAATACATGGATGATGATGGGGACACATGGTTGACATAAGTAATGTATGGGTGATGATGGGGACACATGGTTGACATAAGTAATGTATGGGTGATGATGGGGACACATGGGTGACAGTGTGTAATACATGGGTGATGATGGGGACACATGGGTGACAGTGTGTAATACATGGGTGATGATGGGGACACATGGGTGACAGTGTGTAATACATGGGTGATGATGGGGACACATGGGTGATAGAGTGTAATGTATGGGTGATGATGGGGACACATGGGTGACAGTATGTAATACATGGGTGATGATGGGGACACATGGGTGACAGTATGTAATACATGGGTGATGATGGGGACACATGGGTGACATAATGTATGGGTGATGATGGGGGACACATGGGTGATAGTGTGTAATACATGGGTGATTATGGGGACACATGGGTTACAGTATGTAATACATGGGTGGTGATGGGGACACATGGGTGACAGTATGTAATACATGGGTGATTATGGGGACACATGGGTTACAGTATGTAATACATGGGTGATGATGGGGACACATGGGTTACAGTATGTAATACATGGGTGATGATGGGGACACATGGGTGACAGTGTGTAATACATGGGTGATGATGGGGACACATGGGGGACATAAGTAATGTATGGGTGATGATGGGGACACATGGGTGACAGTGTGTAATACATGGGTGATGATGGGGACACATGGGTGACAGTGTGTAATACATGGGTGATGATGGGGACACATGGGTGACAGTGTGTAATACATGGGTGATGATGGGGACACATGGGTGATAGAGTGTAATGTATGGGTGATGATGGGGACACATGGGTGATAGAGTGTAATGTATGGGTGATGATGGGGACACATGGGTGACAGTATGTAATACATGGGTGATGATGGGGACACATGGGTGATAGAGTGTAATGTATGGGTGATGATGGGGACACATGGGTGATAGAGTGTAATGTATGGGTGATGATGGGGACACATGGGGGACATAAGTAATGTATGGGTGATGATGGGGACACATGGGTGACAGTGTGTAATACATGGGTGATGATGGGGACACATGGGTGACATAAGTAATGTATGGGTGATGATGGGGACACATGGGTGACAGTATGTAATACATGGGTGATGATGGGGACACATGGGGGACATAAGTAATGTATGGGTGATGATGGGGACACATGGGTGATAGTATGTAATACATGGGTGATGATGGGGACACATGGGGGACAGTATGTAATACATGGATGATGATGGGGACACATGGGTGACAGTATGTAATACATGGATGATGATGGGGACACATGGGTGACAGTATGTAATACATGGGTGATGATGGGGACACATGGGGGACATAAGTAATGTATGGGTGATGATGGGGACACATGGGTGATAGTATGTAATACATGGGTGATGATGGGGACACATGGGGGACAGTATGTAATACATGGATGATGATGGGGACACATGGGTGACAGTGTGTAATACATGGGTGATGATGGGGACACATGGGTGACAGTATGTAATACATGGGTGATGATGGGGACACATGGGTGACATAAGTAATGTATGGGTGATGATGGGGACACATGGGTGATAGTATGTAATACATGGGTGATGATGGGGACACATGGGTGACAGTATGTAATACATGGATGATGATGGGGACACATGGGGGACAGTATGTAATACATGGATGATGATGGGGACGCATGGTTGACATAAGTAATGTATGGGTGATGATGGGGACACATGGGTGACATAAGTAATGTATGGGTGATGATGGGGACACATGGGTGACAGTGTGTAATACATGGATGATGATGGGGACGCATGGGTGACATAAGTAATGTATGGGTAATGATGGGGATACATGGGTGACAGTGTGTAATACATGGGTGATGATGGGGACACATGGGTGACAGTGTGTAATACATGGGTGATGATGGGGACACATGGGTGATAGAGTGTAATGTATGGGTGATGATGGGGACACATGGGTGATATAAGTAATGTATGGGTGATGATGGGGACACATGGGTGACAGTATGTAATACATGGGTGATGATGGGGACACATGGGTGACAGTGTGTAATACTTGGGTGATGGGGACACATGAGTGACATAAGTAATGTATGGGTGATGATGGGGACACATGGGTGACAGTGTGTAATGTATGGGTGATGATGGGGACACATGGGTGACAGTGTGTAATACATGGGTGATGGGGACACATGGGTGACAGTGTGTAATACATGGGTGATGATGGGGACACATGGGTGACAGTGTGTAATACATGGGTGATGATGGGGACACATGGGTGATAGAGTGTAATGTATGGGTGATGATGGGGACACATGGGTGACATAAGTAATGTATGGGTGATGATGGGGACATATGGGTGACAGTGTGTAATACATGGATAATTTTGGGGACACATGGGGGACATAAGTAATGTATGGGTGATGATGGGGACATATGGGTGACAGTGTGTAATACATGGATGATGATGGGGACGCATGGTTGACATAAGTAATGTATGGGTGATGATGGGGACACATGGCTGACAGTATGTAATACATGGATGATGATGGGGACACATGGGTGACAGTATGTAATACATGGGTGATGATGGGGACACATGGCTGACAGTATGTAATACATGGATGATGATGGGGACACATGGGTGATAGTGTGTAATGTATGGGTGATGATGGGGACACATGGGAGACATAAGTAATGTATGGGTGATGATGGGGACACATGGGTGATAGTATGTAATACATGGGTGATGATGGGGACACATGGGTGACAGTATGTAATACATGGATGATGATGGGGACACATGGGGGACAGTATGTAATACATGGATGATGATGGGGACGCATGGTTGACATAAGTAATGTATGGGTGATGATGGGGACACATGGGTGACATAAGTAATGTATGGGTGATGATGGGGACACATGGGTGACAGTGTGTAATACATGGATGATGATGGGGACGCATGGGTGACATAAGTAATGTATGGGTAATGATGGGGATACATGGGTGACAGTGTGTAATACATGGGTGATGATGGGGACACATGGGTGACAGTGTGTAATACATGGGTGATGATGGGGACACATGGGTGATAGAGTGTAATGTATGGGTGATGATGGGGACACATGGGTGATATAAGTAATGTATGGGTGATGATGGGGACACATGGGTGACAGTATGTAATACATGGGTGATGATGGGGACACATGGGTGACAGTGTGTAATACTTGGGTGATGGGGACACATGAGTGACATAAGTAATGTATGGGTGATGATGGGGACACATGGGTGACAGTGTGTAATGTATGGGTGATGATGGGGACACATGGGTGACAGTGTGTAATACATGGGTGATGGGGACACATGGGTGACAGTGTGTAATACATGGGTGATGATGGGGACACATGGGTGACAGTGTGTAATACATGGGTGATGATGGGGACACATGGGTGATAGAGTGTAATGTATGGGTGATGATGGGGACACATGGGTGACATAAGTAATGTATGGGTGATGATGGGGACATATGGGTGACAGTGTGTAATACATGGATAATTTTGGGGACACATGGGGGACATAAGTAATGTATGGGTGATGATGGGGACATATGGGTGACAGTGTGTAATACATGGATGATGATGGGGACGCATGGTTGACATAAGTAATGTATGGGTGATGATGGGGACACATGGCTGACAGTATGTAATACATGGATGATGATGGGGACACATGGGTGACAGTATGTAATACATGGGTGATGATGGGGACACATGGCTGACAGTATGTAATACATGGATGATGATGGGGACACATGGGTGATAGTGTGTAATGTATGGGTGATGATGGGGACACATGGGAGACATAAGTAATGTATGGGTGATGATGGGGACACATGGGTGCCAGTGTGCAGTGCGTTGATGCCAGCGCGCAGTGCGGGGATGCCGGTGTGCAGTGCTGGGATGCCAGTGTGCAGTGCAGGGATGCCAGTGTGCAGTGCATTGATGCCAGTGTGCAGTGCGGGGATGACAGTGTGCAGTGCATTGATGCCAGTGTGCAGTGCAGGGATGCCAGTGTGCAGTGCATTGATGCCAGTGTGCAGTGCAGGGATGCCAGTGTGCAGTGCAGGGCTGACCGTGTACAGTGCAGGGATGCCAGTATGTAATGCATTGATGCCAGTGTGCAGTGCAGGGCTGACCGTGTACAGTGCAGGGATGCCAGTATGTAATGCATTGATGCCAGTGTGCAGTGCAGGGCTGACAGTGTGCAGTGCAGGGCTGACAGTGTGTAATGCATTGATGCCAGTGTGCAGTGCGGGGATGCCAGTGTGCAGTGCGGGGATGCCAGTGTGCAGTGCATTGATGACAGTGTGCAGTGCATTGATGACAGTGTGCAGTGCAGGGATGCCAGTGTGCAGTGCAGGGCTGACAGTGTGTAATGCATTGATGCCAGTGTGCAGTGCGGGGATGCCAGTGTGCAGTGCGGGGATGCCAGTGTGCAGTGCATTGATGACAGTGTGCAGTGCACTGATGACAGTGTGCAGTGCAGGGATGCCAGTGTGCAGTGCAGGGCTGACAGTGTACAGTGCAGGGATGCCCGTATGTAATGCATTGATGCCAGTGTGCAGTGCAGGGATGCCAGTGTGCAGTGCGTTGATGACAGAGCTCCCCCAGAGCCAGAGTGCCCTTCATTGACTCCGTGCGCCCCTGTACTCACCCCCCAACCCGCTGACCCTCCATGCGTTGGAATCATTACTAGAGAAGGCTTTTGCGCACACCTGAATACACGGTAGCATAAACCTGTGTGGCCGGAGATGATGAGGGTGGTAGTTTGTAGACGGCTTCCTTTCTGCGTTGGTTGAACTAATTACCCAGCAATCATTAGCTCGCATTGCAATTAGCAGGAAATAATTGGGCTCAGAGACGGCAAATTCTGCTTTTGAGGAAATTAGGTTATTTTCCTTTTTTAATGAGATGATTATTATTGAAGAATTGTGGAGAGAAACCAGGTGAGTGGCGGGATGGGATGTCATTGCGGGGTGCCCATGGGCGACCGAAGCAGCGGGTATTGATGGTGGCATGTGAGGGGTTAAACCGCCAGGATCTGCGGCTTCTCTGTTCCTGGCTGTTAGAGCAGGAGCCCCGCTGTCAGGACTGAATAGATGTAGGTATGAAGCCCGTTAGTGAGGTCAGTAACAAGGCGTATTGTGGCCACTAAGGGCTCCTCCAATCACATCCAAAGCTGCATTTGGAAACAGACAACGGTTTATCTAGACTTCCATGTGACCAAACCCCAGAGATCTAACGGAGGTTCCCACAATGCACTGCTCTCGTCATTAGGAATGGAGGTTAAATGGGACCATTGTGTTTTCTTGCAGTTCGGGATTCTCCGATGCATCTTAAGGAAGGGATGAAAGGTCAGCTGGCCGAGGCGACCACAGCCACGTCCAAGGCGTACTGCGTCTACCGGAAGGAGATCGACCCGGACCTGGACCTCATGGCTTCTGGGGCGGAGAACGGCGGGGGGGAGGAGAAGAGCGCCGAGGAGGCGGTGGCCGTCAGCCCCGTCATAGCCATCATGCAGCCCATCCTGCGCTTCCTGCAGCTCCTCTGCGAGAACCATAACCCCGGCCTACAGGTAAGGAGGGACCACCGTAAGGGCCGCGCCACTTTAACCCCTTCACGACCACAGATTTTACATTTTTTTTATTTTTGCGTCCAAGAGCCCGAACTTTTTAACGTTTTTTTACTGATGCGGCGGTTTTTCTGCGGGACGAGTCGTGTTTACTGAAATACTGGACGGAAAAAAATGTAGTTGCTCCATTTTTGGTGGGTTTAGTTTCTGCAGCGCTCCGCAGTAACAGCGGCACATGAGCGGCGGGTGATGCGATCGCAGGGATTCCACATTTATTCGGGCGGTGGGGGGGGGTTACTTGTTGTGCGCTGAGCCTTTTATTGTCACCATTTATGAAACTTACGTCTTTTTATTGGAACGTTTTGGGAATCCGATACCAAGAAAAATCCCAGTTCTGAAATTCCGTCTTTGCATTTTTTTTAACGGCGTTTATTGAGCCGGATGAATGTTGTGATGCTTAATAGTTCCATCTTTTACGTTCGCTCCGATACCAAATTTTTACGGACCCTTTTCCTGAACCTTTTCCTGAACCTTTTCCTGAACCTTTTCCTGAACCTTTTCCTGAACCTTTTCCTGAACCTTTTCCGGAACCTTTTCCGGAACCTTTTCCGGAACCTTTTCCGGAACCTTTTCCGGAACCTTTTCCGGAACCTTTTCCGGAACCTTTTCCGGAACCTTTTCCGGAACCTTTTACCGACCCTTTTACCGACCCTTTTACCGACCCTTTTACCGACCCTTTTACCGACCCTTTTACCGACCCTTTTACCGACCCTTTTACCGAACCTTTTACCGAACCTTTTACGGACCCTTTTACCGAACCTTTTCCTGAACCTTTTCCTGAACCTTTTCCTGAACCTTTTCCTGAACCTTTTCCTGAACCTTTTACCGAACCTTTTACCGAACCTTTTACCGAACCTTTTACCGAACCTTTTACCGAACCTTTTACCGAACCTTTTACCGAACCTTTTACCGAACCTTTTCCTGAACCTTTTCCTGAACCTTTTCCTGAACCTTTTACGGACCCTTTTACCGAACCTTTTCCTGAACCTTTTCCTGAACCTTTTACGGACCCTTTTACCGAACCTTTTACCGAACCTTTTCCTGAACCTTTTACGGGCCCTTTTACCGAACCTTTTCCTGAACCTTTTCCTGAACCTTTTACGGACCCTTTTACCGAACCTTTTACCGAACCTTTTCCTGAACCTTTTACGGACCCTTTTCCTGAACCTTTTCCTGAACCTTTTCCTGAACCTTTTCCTGAACCTTTTCCTGAACCTTTTCCTGAACCTTTTACGGACCCTTTTACCGAACCTTTTCCTGAACCTTTTCCTGAACCTTTTACGGACCCTTTTACCGAACCTTTTCCTGAACCTTTTACGGAACCTTTTACGGACCCTTTTACCGAACCTTTTACCGAACCTTTTCCTGAACCTTTTCCTGAACCTTTTCCTGAACCTTTTACGGACCCTTTTACCGAACCTTTTCCTGAACCTTTTCCTGAACCTTTTCCTGAACCTTTTCCTGAACCTTTTACGGACCCTTTTACCGAACCTTTTACCGAACCTTTTCCTGAACCTTTTCCTGAACCTTTTCCTGAACCTTTTACGGACCCTTTTACCGAACCTTTTACCGAACCTTTTCCTGAACCTTTTACGGACCCTTTTACCGAACCTTTTACCGAACCTTTTCCTGAACCTTTTACGGACCCTTTTCCTGAATCTTTTCCTGAACCTTTTACGGACCCTTTTCCTGAATCTTTTCCTGAACCTTTTACCGAACCTTTTCCTGAACCTTTTACGGAACTTTTTCTCGAACCTTTTACGGAACCTTTTCCGTACACTTGTATTTAGTGCCAGGGGGGACCTGAACTGGCAATCATTTGTTCACTTGTATACTGCAGTACTTCAGTATTGCATTATATAGTGATTGTTTTTAATGTTGCCTTTAAAGCCTGGCTACAGACAAGATTTGGTAGGCATCTATGGAAGCCTTCTGTATTCTGCCACGCTTGCCCATCGATGCCCCCTCCTGCCCCGTGGCATCTAAGGGCAGGTTGGCTTTAAGAAGTACTTTTCAATAATAGTCAGTAAATCTAAAAATCTACCTTCATTCCTTTTGATCAGGACAAGCTAGGGCAGGAAAGAGTTAATAGAAAATATGGCTTGGTTCCTGGATTTGTAGTCGGGACCCGCCCCGTCACATGACACAGAGCAGGCTGCACTCTCCAGTAGAAGTCAATAGGTCTCTAATATTTCCAGGAGGTTGCTGTAAAGCCATGACGGCCGCCCATGGCCATATATTGTAGACAGGTAATACAGGAACAATGGCTGATGGGAGTGAGCTCTCCCCACCGCACAGAGCATGCTCACTGTGTCCATAAAAGTCAATGGCTCTCTAATATTTCCAGGAGGTTGCTGTAAAGGCATGATGGCCGCCCGTATGCTCACATAATAGGATTCCACTATGGATACTAGGGGAAGCAGCAGCTTTTTCCCCCTCTGCACATGACACTGAGCATGCTCACAGTACTCTCCCATAGAAGTCAGTTGGCTGTTCTTGTATTGGCAGCCCTGATGGCGGGCGGCCCCCATGATTGTGGATCACACCATTGATAGTAGATGATACGAACAGCTCAGTTTCTCCTCCTCCTCCCTCCCATAGAAGTCAATAGATCGTTTTCTTATTTGCGGTGCTTCCAATAAAGACCTGACGGCGGCCCCCATGGTCATGATTGAGGAGCGCGATGAGGGGGTTCTGAGAAGTTAGGGGCGCGCTCTGCTCATCCCGGCTAACGTTGTGTCCAAACTTCACTCTTTTAGAACTTTTTGAGGAACCAGAACAACAAAACCAACTATAACTTGGTGTGTGAAACGCTGCAGTTCCTGGACTGTATCTGCGGGAGCACAACGGGCGGCCTGGGGCTCCTGGGGCTCTACATCAATGAGAGGAACGTGGCTTTGGTGAAGCAGACCCTAGAGAGCCTGACCGAATACTGCCAGGGCCCATGCCATGAGAACCAGGTAATAAGGGGAACCTGCTGGGCTGTTACTTCATGACCACTAGGGACGCTGATGCCTTATGACCACTAGGGGCGCTGATGCCTTATGACCACTAGGGGTGCTGGTGCCTTATGACCACTAGGGGCGCTGATGCCTTATGACCACTAGGGGCGCTGGTGCCTTATGACCACTAGGGGTGCTGATGCCTTATGACCACTAGGGGTGCTGGTGCCTTATGACCACTAGGGGCGCTGATGCCTTATGACCACTAGGGGTGCTGGTGCCTTATGACCACTAGGGGCGCTGATGCCTTATGACCACTAGGGGCGCTGGTGCCTTATGACCACTAGGGGTGCTGATGCCTTATGACCACTAGGGGTGCTGGTGCCTTATGACCACTAGGGGCGCTGATGCCTTATGACCACTAGGGGCGCTGATGCCTTATGACCACTAGGGGCGCTGATGCTTTATGACCACTAGGGGCGCTTATACCTTTTGACCACTAGGGGCGCTTATGCTTTTTGACCACTAGGGGCGCTTATGCTTTTTGACCACTAGGGGCGCTGAGGCTTTATGACCACTAGGGGCGCTGATGCCTTATGACCACCAGGGGCGCTGATGCCTTATGACCACTAGGGGTGCTGGTGCCTTATGACCACTAGGGGCGCTGATCCCTTATGACCACTAGGGACGCTGATGCCTTATGACCACTAGGGGCGCTGATGCCTTATGACCACGGGGGGCGCTGATGCCTTATGACCACGGGGGGCGCTGATGCCTTATGACCACGGGGGGCGCTGATGCCTTATGACCACGGGGGGCGCTGATGCCTTATGACCACGGGGGGCGCTGATGCCTTATGACCACGGGGGGCGCTGATGCCTTATGACCACGGGGGGCGCTGATGCCTTATGACCACGGGGGGCGCTGATGCCTTATGACCACGGGGGGCGCTGATGCCTTATGACCACGGGGGGCGCTGATGCCTTATGACCACGGGGGGCGCTGATGCCTTATGACCACGGGGGGCGCTGATGCCTTATGACCACGGGAGGCGCTGATGCCTTAAGACCACTAGGGGCGCTGAGGCTTTACGACCACTAGGGGCGCTGAGGCTTTACGACCACTAGGGGCGCTGAGGCTTTACGACCACTAGGGGCGCTGCTGCCTTATGACCACCAGGGGCGCTGCTGCCTTATGACCACTAGGGGCGCTGAGGCTTTATGACCACTAGGGGCGCTGATGCCTTATGACCACTAGGGGCGCTGATGCCTTATGACCACTAGGGGCGCTGATGCCTTATGACCACTAGGGGCGCTGGTGTCTTATGACTACTAGGGGCGCTGATGCCTTATGACTACTAGGGGCGCTGATGCCTTATGACCACTAGGGGCGCTGGTGTCTTATGACTACTAGGGGCGCTGGTGTCTTATGACCACTAGGGGCGCTGGTGTCTTATGACCACTAGGGGCGCTGGTGTCTTATGACCACTAGGGGCGCTGGTGTCTTATGACCACTAGGGGCGCTGGTGTCTTATGACCACTAGGGGCGCTGGTGTCTTATGACCACTAGGGGCGCTGGTGTCTTATGACCACTAGGGGCGCTGGTGTCTTATGACCACTAGGGGCGCTGATGCTTTTTGACCACTAGGGGCGCTGATGCTTTTTGACCACTAGGGGCGCTGATGCTTTTTGACCACTAGGGGCGCTGATGCTTTTTGACCACTAGGGGCGCTGATGCTTTTTGACCACTAGGGGCGCTGATGCTTTTTGACCACTAGGGGCGCTGATGCTTTTTGACCACTAGGGGCGCTGATGCTTTTTGACCACTAGGGGCGCTGATGCTTCATGACCACTAGGGGCGCTGATACTTCATGACCACTAGGGGCGCTGAGGCTTTACGACCACTAGGGGCGCTGAGGCTTTTTGACCACTAGGGGCGCTGATGCTTTTTGACCACTAGGGGCGCTGATGCTTCATGACCACTAGGGGCGCTGATGCTTCATGACCACTAGGGGCGCTGATGCTTCATGACCACTAGGGGCGCTGATGCTTCATGACCACTAGGGGCGCTGATGCTTCATGACCACTAGGGGCGCTGATACTTCATGACCACTAGGGGCGCTGAGGCTTTACGACCACTAGGGGCGCTGAGGCTTTACGACCACTAGGGGCGCTGAGGCTTTACGACCACTAGGGGCGCTGCTGCCTTATGACCACTAGGGGCGCTGAGGCTTTATGACCACTAGGGGCGCTGATGCCTTATGACCACTAGGGGTGTTTATATCTTGTATCTCAGGGCCGTTACTGTACTAAGGGACGTGCGTATCTTTCTTTTCTCCCGCAGACGTGTATCGCGACTCACGAGTCCAACGGAATTGACATAATCATCGCCCTCATTCTGAACGACATCAACCCGCTTGGCAAATACCGCATGGACCTGGTGCTGCAGCTGAAGGTGCTGACATTAGATGCCATTCTGTTGAACGTGCTGCGGATTGCGGATCATTCTAGAAATGTGACTGCCTTCCCTCTCTTCCAGAACAACGCCTCCAAGCTGCTGCTGGCCATCATGGAGAGCCGCCATGACAGTGAGAACGCGGAGAGGATCCTGTACAACATGAGGCCTGGAGAGCTGGTAAAGAACGTCGTCTATGTACCCGCGCCTGCCCTGTGCCCACCGCTAACCGCTGTCACTACTTGTACTCCCAGGTGGATGTAATAAAGGTGGCCTATAACCAGGGCCTGGAGAGCGACCAGGACGAACACGGGCCCGATGACCAGGTGTCGCCCAGAGCCGTCGGTCATAACATCTACATCCTGGCCCACCAGGTAGGAGCCGTGTGATCATGTACTACCTGTGAGAAGGGCCCTTACTTCATGACCACTAGGGGCGCTCTTACTTCATGACTACTGGGGGTGCTCTTTCTTCATGACTACTGGGGGCGCTCTTACTTCATGACCGCTATGGTGCTCTAACTTCATGGCCACTAGAAGTGCTCTTACTTCACGGCCACTTTAGGGCGCTGCTACTTCACGAACACTAGGGGTGCTCTTACTTCATGACCACTAGGGGTGCTCTTACTTCATGAACGCTAGGAGTGCTCTTACTTAATGACTACTAGGGGTGCTCTTACTTCACAACCACTAAGGGTGCTTTTACTTCATGACCACTAGGGGCGCTCTTACTTCACAACCACTAAGGGTGCTCTAACTTCATGACCACTAGGAGTGCTCTTACTTTACGGCCACTTTAGGGCGCTGTTACTTTACGGCCACTTTAGGGCGCTGTTACTTCACGGCGCTGATGCTTCATGGCCACTAGGGGCACTGATGCTTCATGGCCACTAGGGGCGCTGTTACTTCATGGCCACTTTAGGGCGCTGTTACTTCACGGCCACTTTAGGGCGCTGTTACTTCACGGCCACTTTAGGGCGCTGTTACTTCACGGCCACTTTAGGGCGCTGTTACTTCACGGCCACTTTAGGGCGCTGTTACTTCACGGCCACTTTAGGGCGCTGTTACTTCACGGCCACTTTAGGGCGCTGTTACTTCACGGGCACTTTAGGGCGCTGTTACTTCATGGCCACTTTAGGGCGCTGTTACTTCACGGCCACTTGAGGGCGCTGTTACTGCAAGGCCACTTTAGGGCGCTGTTACTGCAAGGCCACTTTAGGGCGCTGTTACTGCAAGGCCACTTTAGGGCGCTGTTACTGCAAGGCCACTTTAGGGCGCTGTTACCTCACGGCCACTTTAGGGCGCTGTTACTTCACGGCCACTTTAGGGCGCTGTTACTTCATGGCCACTTTAGGGCGCTGTTACTTCATGGCCACTTTAGGGCGCTGTTACTTCACGGCCACTTGAGGGCGCTGTTACTGCAAGGCCACTTTAGGGCGCTGTTACTGCAAGGCCACTTTAGGGCGCTGTTACTGCAAGGCCAATTTAGGGCGCTGTTACTTCACGGCCACTTTAGGGCGCTGTTACTTCACGGCCACTTTAGGGCGCTGTTACTTCACGGCCACTTTAGGGCGCTGTTACTTCACGGCCACTTTAGGGCGCTGTTACTTCACGGCCACTTTAGGGTGCTGTTACTTCACGGCCACTTTAGGGCGCTGTTACTTCACGGCCACTTTAGGGCACTGTTACTTCACGGCCACTTTAGGGCGCTGTTACTTCACGGCCACTTTAGGGCGCTGTTACTTCACGGCCACTTTAGGGCGCTGTTACTTTATGGCCACTTTAGGGCGCTGTTACTTTATGGCCACTTTAGGGCGCTGTTACTTGACGGCCACTTTAGTGCGCTGTTACTTGACGGCCACTTTAGTGCGCTGTTACTTGACGGCCACTTTAGGGCGCTGTTACTTGACGGCCACTTTAGGGCGCTGTTACTTGACGGCCACTTTAGGGCGCTGTTACTTGACGGCCACTTTAGGGCGCTGTTACTTGACGGCCACTTTAGGGCGCTGTTACTTGACGGCCACTTTAGGGCGCTGTTACTTGACGGCCACTTTAGGGCGCTGTTACTTGACGGCCACTTTAGGGCGCTGTTACTTGACGGCCACTTTAGGGCGCTGTTACTTGACGACCACTTTAGGGTGCTGTTACTACACTGCCACTTTAGGGCGCTGTTACTTGACTGCCACTTTAGGGCGCTGTTACTTGACGGCCACTTTAGGGCGCTGTTACTTGACGGCCATTTTAGGGCGCTGTTACTTGACGGCCACTTTAGGGCGCTGTTACTTGACGGCCACTTTAGGGCGCTGTTACTTGACGGCCACTTTAGGGCGCTGTTACTTGACGACCACTTTAGGGCGCTGTTACTTGACGGCCACTTTAGGGCGCTGTTACTTGACGGCCACTTTAGGGCGCTGTTACTTGACGGCCACTTTAGGGCGCTGTTACTTGACGGCCACTTTAGGGCGCTGTTACTTGACGGCCACTTTAGGGCGCTGTTACTTGACGGCCACTTTAGGGCGCTGTTACTTGACGGCCACTTTAGGGTGCTGTTACTACACTGCCACTTTAGGGCGCTGTTACTTGACGGCCACTTTAGGGCGCTGTTACTTGACGGCCATTTTAGGGCGCTGTTACTTGACGGCCACTTTAGGGCGCTGTTACTTGACGACCACTTTAGGGCGCTGTTACTTGACGACCACTTTAGGGCGCTGTTACTTGACGGCCACTTTAGGGCGCTGTTACTTGACGGCCACTTTAGGGCGCTGTTACTTGACGACCACTTTAGGGCGCTGTTACTTGACGACCACTTTAGGGCGCTGTTACTTGACGGCCACTTTAGGGCGCTGTTACTAGACGGCCACTTTAGGGCGCTGTTACTTCACGGCCACTTTAGGACGCTGTTACTTCACGGCCACTTTAGGGCGCTGTTACTTCACGGCCACTTTAGGGCGCTGTTACTTCACGGCCACTTTAGGGCGCTGTTACTTCACGGCCACTTTAGGGCGCTGTTACTTCACGGCCACTTTAGGGCGCTGTTACTTCACGGCCAATTTAGGGCGCTGTTATTTCATGGCGATTCCCTACACGGCTTCCTCTCTGCTAATCTCAGCTATATTCCTACACATGACCATTGTGGTGAGCGTGGCACCTTGCATGCCCGACCTACACTGATGTGACCCATGCCTGCGCTGCGTGCCCGCCACTTCCCACTTCTTGTATCATCACCACTTTGAGCGTTCTTCCTCTTTTTGCATCGTGGCGGTTTTACCTCCAGATCCGGTTTCACTGCCTCTTTCTATTTTCACGTTTGGTGCAGACGGAGTATTTTTGGCGCAGACTTTCATTTCTTCTCCGGGGGGATCCAGTTCTTCCCGTGCCGACCTGGGAGTTACATTACCAGAAGCCAGCAGCGTTCTTGTAAATGCCTGACCTGGTGTGGGCACCCAGACATAAATATGCCAGCAGGGTCGTGGCCGGTGATTAGTCAGCTCCCTCACACCTTGTATGTGCCGCCATCCTCCGTCATCTCTGTATTTTACCTGCATGTAGAGGGGGCGTCCTGTAATCCGGCATCCCGTAGTCCGGCCTGCCTCCTCATCCGACATACCATCCATATTACATTGGAAATCTGTGAAGCGAATGCCTAAATTAACAGTACATGAATTTCTTAGCTTATGAATAGAATGTCAGATTAGCAGTGAGGACTGACACGAACCTAAAGCGAGTGACAAACAGAAGTACTACAGTGCCCGTTTCTATACCACTCAGGGTCTGTGGAAAGCTGGGTAATAATCACTGTGGGCTTTGTATTACGATTAGGGGCAAAATGTAGATAAGACCTTTAGGGTGCGCCAATTCTACGGCGTCAAGATCGGATGCGGATCTGCACGCAGATTTTGCCCTATTGTTGGGCATATTCCGCACGTGAAACAAACGGTTCCATAAGTAAAGCCTCGTGTTTTGATGCGTAAGCGCTCATTTCCGTGTCCGGTTTCTGCATGCGCATTTTGTCCATTGCGTCTTGGGGCTCATTCACACCGGCGTATGCATTCTTCGGTCCGCAGCATATTCACGGACCGCCCCACTGTGTATTCCCTGTACAGCCCCCCCTGCTTGTGGTTCTTTTTTGCGCACGCATTAACAGCGTTTGTTTATGTTGACACGGCGAATTCCGCCTCTAGGAACCACGTCAAAAACTGCCGCTTTCTGCTGCGTTTTTTAGTGCAGATCTCGTAGATTTAGCCCCGTCGATGGACAAAACCCGCGTGGCGAATTCTATCACGGAAACGTGACATGTCATTTCTTGATGTGGAAACCAACAGAAACGCGATTTTTCTCATTAAAACTCCGCCCATGGACTTTGCCGATTGACAATAATCTGCGCCAAAGACGCACCAGAAAGCCGCGGATCTTTAATAGCTGAAGTCAAACGGAAAATTCTGTGGCGCTCTCCGAAATATAAACAGCCTTCACTCGCGAGAAAAACCGTAAGCAGGTCTGTTGATCAGCGGGTCTGAATACCCCAATACATATCAATGGGGGTCCGGCACTCCGCAAAACGTACGTGAAAAATATCCGCTTAACGGTGGGTTCACAGCGGCGATCAAGGGTCCGCAGCCGAACGGATCCATCTGAGGACGGAACTGAACGGCGCCGGACGGACCCCATCGACTATAATGGCGTCCATTCGCGCTCCGCTCCCAGTAATTTGTGTCCGCTCTGCAACACAGACATGAAGCCGCCCGGATGTGGAGCAGATGTCCGCCCTGTGAGTGAGCCCAGCAAGACGGGATCGAGCCCAAAGGGAGAGCTTTGAGTAAGAAAAAGTCATATAGTGCAAATGTCCTTGCCACTCAGGGTCTGCGTGAAGCTGGGTAGCAATCTGCATAATACAATTCTTACTCTCTGTGTAGAAACGTCATTTAGTGCTGATCATCTTTAGTCTCTTGGTCACTGAATAGAATGCCAGATCGGCTGTGAGGACTGACACTCAAAGAGTTCGCCGTGCGAAAGAAAGTGACACAGTGAAGTTTCCATGCCACTCTGGGTCAGTGGAGAGCTGGGTAACAATCTCTGGACCCCGTGATACAATTCTGATACATTTATGTCTCTCTATGCAGTAAAGCCTGTTCTCCCTGAGCCTCCTAGTCCAAGAATGCAATGCCAGATTGGCAGTGAGGACTGACATGCAAAGGAAGAGCGGTGTGTAAGAAAAGAATCACGGAATACAGTTTTCAGGGTCTGTAAAAAGCCGAGTAGGGATCTGTTTGAGCTTCATGATACAATTCTAACTCTATGTGCTCATCCTGAGCTTCCGGGTTCACAAATAGAATGCCAGATTGGCAGTAAGGACTGACAGTGACACACAGAACGTTGAAAAAGGTAATGCAGTGCAGATATTTTTGCCTCTCTGGGTCAGTGGAAAGCCGGGTGGTGATTCAGGGCGCCGTCTGCCATTGGTGCCTGGCACTTCTAGGAGAAGGTTTACGGATGGAGCCGGTTCCCCCTCCGCAGTATTATATTGTCACTTGTGAACGCCGCCGCTGCCTATTTATAACCCACCGGTTTGTTGGTGTTGTGTGACAGCTCGGTATCTCGCCATTGGAAGCGCGCGTCTCGCTGGCTGAGGCAGACTGTCTAGTACACTGTGACTCACAGTCTGGAATCAAGATGACAGCGCCTAATTAAACCGCTGCCGCAGCAGGCAGAGCGCCGCGCCCGCTCCGCTGACCATCATTACACCTCGGGATCTCGATCGGTTCTAGAGCGTCTCATGTGACGCCTTCATTAGCGTCCAGAATCAGGGCATTGTGTCTCCGCGGCGTGACCCACGCGAAAAACTCCCCCCTAGTGAGAAAAGCCGATAATTATCACATCTGTGCCAAAATAGTGATGTAGCAGAGCCGGAGGGTCCTACTGCAACATGACAAACTCGGCTCTGCGTGACAAATGGTGTCAGTCGGTTTTAAAGGAACAGGAACCCATGTAATGATGCAGGAGTGTCACCGAAGCAGCGACTGACACTGCATCCATCACAGCCAGAACTGTGCGCTGCAGGGAGGCACTTAAAGGGCCAGACCTCCTTAAAGGGATAGATCCCCTGTAGACGCCTTCTTTAATTACTTTTTAGACAAAATTGCTCGTTCAATTGGGTAAAATTTCTTACAGATCGACTAATTATCCTATTGAAATTTAGATGTGAACCACAACCTTTAAGCCCCTCCTTATTTTACACGAAGACCCGCCTCTTCTCTATCTGTTAAAGGGCAAGAAGTACATTTTTGCCAAGTGTTTTTTTAGTTTCCTGCTTACATTTTAAGAAATCTCAGTGACACTAAATATAAAAGCCAAAACAAGTCACCCAGCCGCCCGTGGCCGCAGTGGTGATGGCCGCCATATTAGTGGCCATTTACTTTTTATTTTATTGGAATTTAGACGGGAACAAAAACCTTTAAGCCCCGCCTTTTTTTATTTGAAGTCCGCCTCTTCTGTCTGTCTTAAAGGGCAAGAACTTAAATTGTGTGTTGCCATCTTGACATTCCCTTATTGCACCATCCTGTTGAACTGTGCTGCAGATCGTGTTGACATTGTTGGCTGTGAATCCAAAACTTTTAAGCCCCTCCTTATTTCATGTGAAGCTCCACCTCCTCTCTTAAAGGGCCAGCTATTAAATTTTAATAAGTGCCTTATAAATCACATGCTACCATTTGGACAGTCCTATCATTGGGACGTCCTGTTGAACTGAGCTGCTTAAGCCCTTCCTTATTTTATATGAAGCCCCACCTCCTCTCTCTCTCTTAAAGGGCCAGAACTTCAATGTTCAGAAGTGCTTTATAACTTGTGTTCCATCTTGACAGTTCCTTAATTGCAGTGTCCTGTAGCGCTGAGCCGCATACCTCCCATGTTCCGTATATAAATGGCTCTCGTGCTCGCCGCCCGCCTGTATCTCGGCGCAGCGCGTTCTCTTTCACAGCTGTCTGTACTGCCGTTCACAAAGCGGGATTTTGATGGCATGTGTCAGACGTTCTCTAGCAGGAACAGAGTCCGCTCAGCTAATTGAAAGTTCTGCCGAGTAGACGGCGAGCTGGAAGCTGTTGGGTCCCGGTAGACCTGATTAGACTGTTCCCTGTTGTGCTTTACCTTGAATAACACGGAGCTTTCTCAAAATACCTTTATAATTTGTAACCCAGAGGATGAGATAAGAGCGGGAGTCGGCACAGAACAAGAACACCAAGTACCCGCCACCAGGGGGCGCTGCGCACCAAGCATCCTATAGCAATAATAGCACATCTGCCGTTACTGCCACGGAAAGAAATGAAGGGGGTCTTGGAGGTCCATGAGTTGTGAATGAGCTGCAGTACCAGGCGCAGCCTGCGGATGGTTGTGGCACTGTATGTGGAAGACATCAGCCATGTTTTCCTAATCCTTTTGAACCCCTTTCAGTAAAATATGTTACTGTCCCTTTAATTGCCAGTAGATAATTAACAGCAACCTGCAGAATTAGGGTGAAATGAAGCCAGTAATAGCATTAACCCTGCGAGGGATGTTACCATGTGAACCTTGTTTACCTCCGTTTCATGTGTAAACACGTACCAGCCAGATCTCACTTCATTAATATCTCGCCCAAAGGTGTTACTGAGGTCACCCCTCCCCCACCCACCCCGTCTTGTGTTACCTGGCAGTCAGCAAATAACCCCTTGCTGATGATAGATACGCACATCAAGGGGTTAACAAGTAGAATTCTTAGCAGTTGCTCCCCAGCGAGTAATGACAAATATCTGAGGAGCAACTGAATCCCCAAGATGTGGCCAATGAGGGAGCTGCACTTGCTCCACATGTTAGATGGGGAGTGGGTGGAATCTACCATGTGTGACCTACTAGGTCACCAGGGATCGGCCCACGGGGCTTATGTGCCTCTTGTAGCTTCTCCAGTGCCCCACAATAGTCCAAGCAGGCTCACTTATTGCACTTGCTCCTCAGCCATGTCTTTGGCACACATTAATGTTCTGCCCCCCTCCTCCACTGCAGGCTCTCAGCTGGGAGATCCACCGATCCTGGTTTCAGGGACACGGTCCATATTTGGCCACCACTGCTTTAGAGATCGATGGCAGCGTTGATTTCTACAGGATCCAAAGCTGGGGGAGAGGTTGGCTACTGTCTGCTGGTGTCTGCTTGATTGGCTGCCAGGGTGAACTAGAAGAGGGAAGGAGGAGGGGCTTCTGGGACAAAGAATGAACACCAGCAGAGTTAGTAAGGCAAGAAAAGGCTAGGCAACACCTGCCTGAACTTCTTTTGCAAAATCGGGGGCTGATTCTACAAATCTAGAGCACTAGAGATAATACGTATTATCCATACTAGACCACCAGGGATATTACCTATTAACCACACTAGACCACCAGGGATATTACCTATTAACCACACTAGACCACCAGGGATATTACCTATTAACCACACTAGACCACCAGAGATATTGTGTATTATCCATACTAGACCACCAGAGATATTACCTATTAACCACACTAGACAACCAGAAATATTATGTATTATGCATACTAGACCACTAGAGACATTACCTATTATCCATACTAGACCACCAGAGATATTATGTATTATCCATACTAGACCACCAGGAATATTATGTATTATCCATACTAGACCACCAGGAATATTACCTATTATCCATACTAGACAACCAGAGGCATTACCTATTATCCACACTAGACCGCCAGAGATATTATGTATTATGCATACTAGACCACCAGAGACATTACCTATTATCCATAGTAGACCACCAGAGACATTACCTGTTATCCACACTAGACCGCCAGAGATATTATGTATTATCCATACTAGACCACCAGAGATATTACCTATTAACCACACTTGACCACCAGGGATATTACATATTATCCATACTAGACCATCAGAATTATAATGTATTATCCATTCTAGGCCACCAGAGATATCATGTAGTATCCATACTAGACCACAAGAGATATTACTTATTAACCACCCTAGACTACCAGGGATATTATGTATTATCCATACTAGACCACTAGAGTTATTATGTATTATCCATACTAGACCACCAGGGATATTATGTATTATCCATACTAGACCGCCAGAGATATTATTTATTAACCACACTAGACCACCAAGGATATTTTGTATTATCCATACTAGACCACTAGAGATATTATGTATTATCCATACTAGACCGCCAGGGATATTATTTATTAACCACACTAGACCACCAAGTATATTTTGTATTATCCATACTAGACCACTAGAGATATGTATTATCCATACTAGACCACCAGAGATATTACCTATTAATCACACTAGACCACCAGGGATATTATGTATTATCCATGCTAGACCACCAGAGATATTATGTATTATCCATACTAGACCACCAGAGATATTACCTATTAACCACACTAGACCACCAGAGATATTATGTATTATCCATACTAGACCACCAGAGACATTACCTATTATCCACACTAGACCACCAGGGATATTATGTATTATCCATGCTAGACCACCAGAGATATTAATAATAATAATAAACTTTATTTGTATAGCGCCAACATATTCCGTAGCGCTTACATAGACAGGGGATACAGATAGACAAAAGTACAAACATTACAGAACCGCGGTTACATAGTAATCAGCTGATGGAGACAATAGGGGTGCGGGTCCTGCTCCAACGAGCTTACATACTACAAGTAATGGTGATCTGGAATATGATTTTCTCCAGCAGGTTTCGGGGTATTTTGTAGCTTCCAAATTGTATAGTGTGCACACATCATCGACCAGATTAGACACAAGCTATCCGTCTCATATCCAAAATGGCTCTCTGGTCAGAAACACCCAGACAGCCCCTTTTATTGCAAGACATACAATGGGCGTGCAACAGATTACATCAGTAACATATAGGATTCTCATTTGTCGGATCATATAGAATCCCCCGCCTCTCTGCCCACCCTCTACTAGTCAGGATGTAGCTTGGACTTTGTCCTAGCTCCAGTCATTTCTGTGTGCGTGGCAACCCACTGTTTAAATAGATTATGTGTGGAGGGTGGAAAGAGCTAGGAAAACACTCAGTGTTGAACACAGATATACATATAACACTATGACCCTTAACTCTTAGAGGCTTCTTTTGCAATTCTATGTACTCCGCTAACATTACATCACACATCTTTAACCTGCCATTGTCTAGCAAATACCATGATTAGATTGTGTGGCCATTAAACTCCACAGAGCTAAAAGTCATTACAATAGCATAATACATTTGGTTTATACAAATCAATAGACATTTTATACTGACTAATCATCATGTCTATCACAATCCCCCCTTAAAATGTCTATCCTCTAACTCTCTATCTAATTTTCACAGTTCTCTGCGCGTGAGCCTATAACTGGAGCGCGTTGAAGGTTCGTTTTAGGGCCTTCAAGGGGGTGTAGGACTTGTCCACTCCTTCTGGGGATGCATCCAGCAAACTCATGGTGGGAGCGGCTTTTCCAGCATCAGTTTCACAGGTCTCTCTGACACAGGGGATAACGCAGCAGACTAGAACAAAAAATATTATGTATTATCCATACTAGACCACCAGAGATATTACCTATTAACCACACTAGACCACCAGAGATATTACCTATTAACCACACTAGACCACCAGAGATATTATGTATTATCCACACTAGACCACCAGGGATATTATGTATTATCCACACTAGACCACCAGGGATATTACCTATTATCCATACTAGACGACCAGAGATATTATGTATTATCCATACTAGACCACCAGAGATATTATGTATTATCCACACTAGACCACCAGAGACATTACCTATTATCCATACTAGACGACCAGAGATATTATGTAATATCCACACTAGACCGCCATAGATATTATGTATTATCCATACTAGACCACCAGAGATATTACCTATTAACCACACTAGACCACCAGAGACATTACCTATTATCCACACTAGACCACCACAGATATTATGTATTATCCATACTAGACCACCAGGGATATTACCTATTATCCATACTAGACCACCAGGAATATTACCTATTATCCATATTAGACCACCAGGGATATTACCTATTATCCATACTAGACCTCCAGGGATATTACCTATTATCCATACTAGACCACCAAGGATATTACCTATTATCCATGATAGACCACCAGAGATATTACCTATTAACCACACTAGACCACCAGGGATATTTTGTATTATCCATACTAGACCACCAGAGATATTATGTATTATCCATACTAGACCACCAGAGATATTATTTATTAACGGTTTTAGACTATCAGGGACTGTATATATTTACCACTGTAGATCGCCATAGATATTATCTATTAACCACACAAGGCCACCTGGGATAGTTTGCATTTACAATTCTAGAACACTAGAGATATTATGTATTATCCATACTAGACCACCAGAGATATTATGTATTATCCATACTAGACCACCAGGGATATTACCTATTATCCATACTAGACCACCAGAGATATTATGTATTATCCATACTAGACCATCAGAGATATTATGTATTATCCACACTAGACCACCAGGGATATTACATGTTATCCATAGTAGACCGCCAGAGATATTATGTATTATCCATACTAGACCACCAGAGATATTATGTATTATTCATACTAGACTCCCAGTGACATTATCTATTAACCACACTAGACCACCAGGGATAATATCTGTTAACCACACTAGACCACCAGGGATATTATCTGTTATCCACACTAGACCAAAAGGCACACTAGAGGAATCCTCTGACCATTCAGTGTAAGCACATGGGATGTAGTGTAGGTGGCTGGCGATGTGAATATTCCGGGGAGGACAGTTTGCTTTGGATTTTGGTCCTGCCGTCCCGGAGGGGCGCTAAGACTATAGAGACCCGGTGGGTCTTTCAGTGTGATGAGCTGTTTTCTCCGGCTGGAGCTTCCTACTGAATGTCTTCATGTACTTCTCACTTCCTAATTGTGGAGACGGCAGGAGCTGGAGGACTTTCTGTTTTTGAGGTACTATGCCTTTGGGTTCAGACATGTAGCTTCGGTCACTGACTGTCCTGTCCCTGACCGCACGCTGATTAGTGATTGTATGAGCCTTGTGTATGGATGTCACCTGAAGGTCTCTGCGCACTTTCCACCACTGTAGCTACGAATCGCGTTGTGTATCACCCACCTCCTGCCCTGGGGGGGTTTACTTGTGAGCCCCTTTGGGGACCAAGCATTGGGGGGGTGTAGATGAGGCTGGAAGGGGTCATCCGAGAAACGGCTCCATACCTGCCCCATGGGTATTGCAGCTTGGCTCCATCAAAGTGAATGTGGCTGGACCGCAATACCACACATGACCTGTGGACAGGGGTGCGCTGTTTCTGGACCACTCTGTTACGATCTAGTTTATAGGGATCATCCTGTCTTTTGTAAATGAAGCTGAAAACTCCTATGAGGAAACCTTCTGCAACTTTTTATTCTACCTTGTGCTCCAATTCTTCACATTTGCTTCAAGATCTCTGCTTGCGGTCAGCAAATAAAACCTGATCCTCACACAGCTGCAGGGTTAGTTTCAGTTTATCGAAGGGCTCACACATTTGTGTCATCCTGGTTAATTCACTGACAGCAAGCAGAGATCTTGGAAATGATGAGGAATTGACCTAAGACGCCCCGTGGAGGAGGTGGTCCGCCTCAGTAAGGGGGATTCTTTCTGTTTTCAGCTGGCTCACCACTACAAGACTCTGCAGCAAATGCTGAAGCCCGGGAATGATCCGGACGGGGGCGAGGAGGCCTTGAACTACTACGCCAACCACACGGCGCAGATTGAGGTAAGGGGCCGGCCAGAAGCCCCCGACTCTCCGCACAGTTGTCGCTTGTGCATTTTGAGTCCTTCTTGCAAATTTCATTTTTCTCTCCTAGATGTCAATGGTGGAAAAAACCAAACACGCCTCCTAATGGCGCTATTGTTACCCTTCTGTTTGAACCCATATTTGATGTTTTCAGAGTTTTTCTTGGTTAATTGTTTCCATTTTTTCCCTATTTGGGCCGATATTAGAGGTCATTTTTCACCTTTTTCTTTCAATAAAGCTATAATTGAGGCGATTTTTCATGTTTTTTTTAAATATTTGGGTTCAGTATTCACAGTTTTTATTAATGCATTATGGATTATGTTTTATATTTTTTTCTAATACCATATTCGGCCTACATGTGCAGTCAGTTTTCATGTTTTTTCACAGCCCCATAATTGCTTTGTTTTTCCAGTTTTTTCCCTAAAGCTATAAATTATGTAGTTTTTCACGGTTTCTCTAAAGCCGCAGTCGGGTCATTGTTTATGTCTTTGCTATATTGAACGTAACATTTTTATTTATTTTTTTTACTTTCACTAAAACCTTAATTGTGGGTGTTTTTCTCGTTTTTTTTCCCACTTGCATATTTGGGGTAATCTTGTTATTGCTCTACTTGGCCCTTTATTTCGAGTATTTTTCATACGGTTTTCGCGACTGCCAGGTTTGGGGTCATTTCTCGAGTTGTTTTAAGGCTAATTCCATATTTAGGGTAATTTTTCATGTTTTTTTCTTTTTCAAGGAATGCCAGGTTTGTGGTCATCTCTCACATTTTTTGTTACTGGCGCCAAATTTATTGTTTCCGCCCACTCTTCGTTTACGTAGGTGAAGCAGGCCATTTGGGACATAATTTTTTATCTGAATTGCGCCAGAATTGTGGCATCAAAAGTCGCAGTTTTGGCACAAGTGCTAAAATTGCCACTTTTTGAAGGTCTATGGTTACCCCGTCCCCTTTTTTTTAAGTGGGCGGAGTTAGTGTTAGAGGGCGTGCACAATAAGTTTTTAAGTGCCGCGTCGGTACTATAATTTATGCAGGTTTTGCGTATCGCTCGCTATGACTCATTGCTATTCGCTCTTGTTCTCCTTTAGATCGTCCGCCATGACCGCACCATGGAGCAGATCGTGTTCCCCGTACCGAACATCTGCGAGTATCTGACCCGGGAGTCCATGCGGCGGGTGTTTAACTCCACAGAGAGGGACGAGCAGGGCAGCAAAGTCAACGACTTCTTCCAGCAGACGGAAGACCTCTACAACGAGATGAAGTGGCAGAAGAAGATCCGGAGTGAGTGCACTGACTGTACTACAACTCCCAGCATGCATCTGTCGGGCAGGCTGGGTCAGAGGTCTCCAACCCACCGCAATACTACAACTCCCAGCATGCATCTGCCGGGGCAGGGGAAGGAACAGTACTGCGCAGAACATAGATATGACCTCAGGCAATGATGGGAGTTGTAGTTTTGGACTAGCTGAAGAACACAAGCACTAAAGGGGGTGTCCAGGACATGTGGACGGTCTTGGTCTATGCTTGCTGGGACTTGTAGTTCTGCAACAGCTGAAGAGCACATCTGTTATAAGGGGTGTCCTTGGGGAATGCTGGGAGTTGTAGTTCTAGGACAGCTATAAAGGCTGCCCAGGTCATTGTTTTGGCTTCACGCCATGCTGAGCGCTCAAGGGGCGCCCAGGACATGGAGAGGCTCCCGTCCTGCTGGGAGTTGTAGTATACCAACAACTAGAGAGCTCAGGACATGCTGGGCATTGTAGTGCAGGACGCTGACTGTCTCTGTTAACCCCTTCCCTCCTGGTAAGCTTACTGCGCTATCAACGGCATATTTACAATCAGTATTTTCCTGGTGGACTGTCCCTTTAAGAGCCGATCAGACCCCTCCCCCGATCCCCCATGATGCATCTATTGCTTGTCTTTATGGGGCGTTAATTATTAAAGGGGCTTAAGTTGGGCAGTAAATCTCCTCAGTAGCGGCCATGTTGTCTCCCTGCGGACGGCGGCGGCGCAGATGGAGGCGGTTGCGGTAATTTATACTTGGTATTCCGTGTAAACCTGCTGCCTTGTGCGCGGCGCCGGCGCTCGGTACACATTGTACCCGTTAATATTTCATCAGTTAATCAGCTCTCGCTCTTCATAACCGTGCCAGAGCCGCGAACCGGTGGCCATTGTACCCCCCCCTCCCCCGCAGACGCCGACTGAATAATTAAAACCTTATTAACAAAATTACATCTGTATCCGCCGCACTTTATTAACCCTAAAAGATGATGATCCGTGGAAGAAACGAGGAGGATGAAGATGTGGCCCCGCCTCCGGCAGATTTTATAGTTCTCAGGAGTTTTTAACCCCTTCACACCCCAGGACTTCCATTTACATCTGAGTGGTCAGTATGGAGCGGCAGCGGCAGCCCATCCTCCTCCATACATGGCGGGTGCCGGCTGTCGTTGCCAGCTGATAACTGCCCACGGCAGCCAGGATAAGCATGAACGCTGACTGTGGCTGATAACCCTTTAAATGCCAATGTCCATTCTGATAGGAACAGTTAAATATTCTAGGGACGCGAACACCCCTCCCACCATGAGCTCATGGGGTGCCGTTCAGTTGCCATGGCATCTCCCCAGAGTTACCATGGCTATCAGAATGCAGTATAAAGCAATACCGTGGTATTGCATTATACTCTGAGTGATCGCAAGTTCAAGTCCCCTATGGGGACTAAAAGAAGTGTGAAAATTAGTTTTTAAATAAGTTTTATAAATTATTAGAAAAAATAAAAGTTTAACCTCCGCCCCTTTTTCAATAAAATCAAAACAAAAAACCCCACATCTGGTCTCACCGCATTCTTAAAAGTCCAATCTATCAAATAGCGCATGATTGATCCCACACGGGGAATAATAAAGAACGCCAGAATTAAGAAACTAAGAAACAAATGTGAAAAAGGTCATATGGACTCCCAAACGGTCCCAATTTGGAATCCTACGGACCGGCAGAGTACAGTGTGACTTACCATGAAAACAAGAACCCCTCCCCAAAGATGGCCGAATTGCATTTTTTTTTACACTTCACTTTTTAAAAAGTTTTTATGATTTTTTTTGAAAGTGAAGAGGAGAGACAGAAACCAAAAAGGGCAGCGACATTAAGGGGTTAACAGCTTTAGCCGCCTTCACACAAACAGAAGTCCGGATCAGAAAAATCTTTTAATGAAAAAACGCATCAGAAATCTACGCAGTTTTCAACTTACAGAGGCGGATGAGCCCAAACGTGTGTTTTCCCGCTGGAATCCACGCCAAGAACGAGTGCGCCAATTGTTTTTTTTTCACACTATATGATCTTCGGCACAGATCCCCAAAATCAAAAATGGCGCTGTTTCCAACACTGATTTTGGTCCGGAATCCGTGTCCATGAAGCTCGGTGTAGGCGGGGCCTTCTATTTACTCGCTGCAGATTTTCAGCAGCGTATTTTTTTGCTTTTCTGCATCAACAGATGTCTATAAGGGCATATCCACATGATGTTATAGGCCGTCAGTAGTACATCGGTGGGGCTCTGCAGCCAGGGACCCCCTGCCAGTCAGATGTTCACCGCCATGTATGCTCATGCATGGAGCTGATTTCTGCAGGAGGCAGACAGCTCCATTCTTACTGCAGTGGCCAGGCTTGGTATTATAGGCATTAAAATGAATAGGAACTTGGCCCGTAATACCAAGCTTGGCCACTGCAGTGGGAACAGAGATGTCTGCTTCCTGTAGAAATCAAATTCCCACTTGACCCAACCTGAGTTGTAATACTTGTTACAGGATGCTGGTAATTAAAGGGGTTGTCCAGGATTTGAAAAAAATAGCGCCACTCCTGGCCACAGGCGGCATGTTATATTGATTTTTTTATTGATTGGAAGAAAACAGCCATGTTTTCCGAATTTTGGACAACCCTTTTAAAGGGCCATACATTGCAAAACATTCAAAAACATTCATTCCTTGAGATGAATTGTAACTGTATCTTAAAGACACAGATACAGGTGACTGAAGGGGCACAGCATGGTCTATAAGTAACTGGGGGGGCACAGTGATGCCTATAAAATATAAGGGGGACACAGCGGGGCCTATAAATGACTCAGGGGGCACAGCAGGGCCTATAAATGACTCAAGGGGCACCCTGTGACTCTGTCACCGAAGGGCTTACCTAAATCTGGAGCTGGACCTGCTAAAGATTATTGCTGACAATCGATCTTATTGTTTTTAACGCCTGTATGCAGGGACAGCAGGTCACAGGGCGCCCACCGTCACGGGCAGACCTGGCCGTGGCTCTACAGTGTGAGGACCCTGCAAACAGCACCTCTTATCTCAGCTGCCTGGATTCTTAGGCTGATAACACAGGCTGTTGGTGTGAGCTGCTGCCATATACAGTCGAGGCAGCCGGTGTCTCCAGCCATGACATTGTGGCCGCTCCCTCCTCCTCTGCCGCCGCGCATTCCTAAATTAAACGTTTACATTTAAATGGGACTTTGTGTTTGCACACCAACCGCTTATTACGCAGAGATCAGCGGCAGATTTGTCATTAAGCTGGTCCCTGACCAGCCTGCGGATGAATGAATTAGTGAGTGCAGGTGTTCAGCCGCCAACGAGGAGCCACCGTTTCTCTTCGACAGTAAAAAAAAAAAGGAAAAAGCTGCAAACTAACAACGCATGTAGCGATCGTACAGCGACCAGCCCCAACATTAATACCCCTAATATTGTGGAGGTGACCCCCCTCGAGGCCTGAACCCCACGAGACATCTGAAGTGTCCGGTGGTATTGGCAGCAGAACTAAGCTGATTGGTGCGGCCTCCATGGATCGGTCAAACTTGTTCTTTTCGATCGGCCCACCACGATCTTTGTACCGTTCCTGCAGTGCAGCTGGCGCGTTATCCTACTAATAGGGGGCGCTGTCATTAGGGAACCCCGCTAGCCTGAAGGAGAGACTTGTCTGTACAATGTTATCTAGGTGGTATATAAGGCCAGGACCCAGGTACCCAGCAGCACATTGCCCATCACATGGCCTCCGCCAGCTTGTTGTCTTCTCATAGTGCATCCTGCTGCCATCTCTTTTCCGGCCGCCCACATGGCGGTAAGAGTTACTCGTCAGACCAGGCGCCTTCTTCCATTCTCAGTGGTCCAGTTCTGTTGATCACTATAGGCGCTTTCGACAGTGGACAAGGGTCACATGGGCATTCCGACCGCTGCAGCTACCCAGCGAGTTGAATGCCCGCTGTGATCTGACCCCTTTCTACCCTCACCAGCAGTGGCGCTATCAGCGATTGTCCTACAGTTGCTCTTCTGAGTGATAAGACCAGACGGACGGCCTTCACCCCCACATCAACAAGCCTTGGATGTCCACCACTCTGTCACATTACCTACCAAAAGTGCTTCCAAGGATGGACAACTGGAGAGTCATACTTCATACCAGTGACACCCCGCGACACCGGCCGCTCTAGAGATGTTTCATACCGTGAACACACTGCTAGACCGGCCGCTCTGGAGACGCTTCATACCGGGAACACCCCGCATGACGGGCCGCTCTGGAGATGCTTCATACCGGGAGCACCCCGCGAGACCGGCCACTCTGGAGATGCTTTATACCGGGAACACCCTGCGTGACCGGCCACTCTGGATATGCTTCATATCGGAAACACCCCGCGAGACCGGCCACTCTGAAGATGCTTTATACCGGGAACACCCCGCGTGATCGGCCACTCTGGATATGCTTCATATCGGAAACACCCCGCGAGACCGGCCACTCTGAAGATGCTTTATACCGGGAACACCCCGCGTGATCGGCCACTCTGGAGATGCTTCATATCGGGAACACCCCACGAGACCGGCCACTCTGAAGATGCTTTATATCGGGAACACCCTGCGTGACCGGCCACTCTGGAGATGCTTCATATCGGGAACACCCCACGAGACCGGCCACTCTGAAGATGCTTTATACCGGGAACACCCTGCGTGACCGGCCACTCTGGATATGCTTCATATCGGAAACACCCCGCGAGACCGGCCACTCTGAAGATGCTTTATACCGGGAACACCCCGCGTGATCGGCCACTCTGGATATGCTTCATATCGGAAACACCCCGCGAGACCGGCCGCTCTGGAGATGCTTCATACCGGAAACGCCGCGGGACCGGCCGCTCTGGAGATGCTTTATACCGGAAACACGCCACGGGACCGGCCGCTCTGGAGATGCTTTATACCGGGAGCAACCCGCGAGAGTGGCCGCTCTGGAGATGCTTCATATCGGGAGCACCCCGTGTGACCGGCCACTCTGGAGATGTTTCATAGCGGGAGCCCCCCGCGAGAGTGGCCGCTCTGGAGACGCTTCCTATTGGGAACACCCCGTGTGAACAGCCGCTCTGGAGACGCTTCATACCGGGAACACCCCGCGAGACCGGCCATTCTGGAGATGCTTTATACCGGGAACACCCCGCATGACGGGCCGCTCTGGAGATGCTTCATACCAGGAACACCCCGTGAGATCGGCCACTCTGGAGATGCTTCATACCAGGAACACCCCGCATGACCTGCCGCTCTGGAGATGCTTCATACCGGGAACACCCTGTGAGACCGGCCACTCTGGAGATGCTTCATACCGGGAACACCCCGCGTGACCGGCCGCTCTGGAGATGCTTCATAACGGGAACACCCCGCGAGACCGGCCACTCTGGAGATGCTTCATATCGGGAACACCCCGCGAGACCGGCCACTCTGAAGATGCTTTATACCGGGAACACCCCGCGTGACCGGCCACTCTGGATATGCTTCATATCGGACACACCCCGCGAGACCGGCCACTCTGGAGATGCTTCATACCGTGAACACACCGCTAGACCGGCCGCTCTGGAGATGCTTCATACCGTGAACACACCGCTAGACCAGTCGCTCTGGAGATGCTTCATACCGGAAACACGCCGCTAGACCGGCCGCTCTGGAGATGCTTCATACCGGAAACACGCCGCGGGACCGGCCGCTCTGGAGATGCTTTATACCGGGAGCAACCCGCGAGAGTGGCCGCTCTGGAGACGCTTCATACCGGGAACACCCCGCATGACCGGCCGCTCTGGAGATGCTTCATACCGGGAACACCCCGCGAGACCGGCCACTCTGGAGATGCTTTATACCAGGAACACCCCGCATGACGGGCCACTCTGGAGATGCTTCATACCGGGAACACACCGCGAGACCGGCCGCTCTGGAGATGCTTCATACCGGGAACACCCTGTGAGACCGGCCGCTCTGGAGATGCTTAATACCGGGAACACTCCGCGAGACCGGCCGCTCTGACGATGCTTCATACCGGTAACACTCCCCGAGACCGGCTGCTCCGGAGATGCTTCATGCCGGGAACACCCCGCGAGACCGGCCACTCTGGAGATGCTTCATATCGGGAACACCCCGCGAGACCGGCCACTCTGAAGATGCTTTATACCGGGAACACCCCGCGTGACCGGCCACTCTGGATATGCTTCATATCGGACACACCCCGCGAGACCGGCCACTCTGGAGATGCTTCATACCGTGAACACACCGCTAGACCGGCCGCTCTGGAGATGCTTCATACCGTGAACACACCGCTAGACCAGTCGCTCTGGAGATGCTTCATACCGGAAACACGCCGCTAGACCGGCCGCTCTGGAGATGCTTCATACCGGAAACACGCCGCGGGACCGGCCGCTCTGGAGATGCTTTATACCGGGAGCAACCCGCGAGAGTGGCCGCTCTGGAGACGCTTCATACCGGGAGCACCCCGCATGACGGGCCGCTCTGGAGATGCTTCATACCGGGAACACCCCGCATGACCGGCCGCTCTGGAGATGCTTCATACCGGGAACACCCCGCGAGACCGGCCACTCTGGAGATGCTTTATACCAGGAACACCCCGCATGACGGGCCACTCTGGAGATGCTTCATACCGGGAACACCCCGCGAGACCGGCCGCTCTGGAGATGCTTCATACCGGGAACACCCTGTGAGACCGGCCGCTCTGGAGATGCTTAATACCGGGAACACCCCGCATGACGGGCCGCTCTGGAGATGCTTCATACCAGGAACACCCCGCATGACCGGCCGCTCTGGAGATGCTTCATACCGTGAACACACCGCTAGACCGGCCGCTCTGGAGATGCTTCATACCGTGAACACACCGCGAGACCGGCCGCTCTGACGATGCTTCATACCAGGAACACCCCGCATGACCGGCCGCTCTAGAGATGTTTCATACCGTGAACACACTGCTAGACCGGCCGCTCTGGAGACGCTTCATACCAGGAACACCCCGCATGACCGGCCGCTCTGGAGATGCTTCATACCGGGAACACCCCGCGAAACCGGCCGCGCTGGAGATACTTCATACCGGGAACACCCCGCGAGACCGGCCGCGCTGGAGAGGCTTCATACCGGGAACACCCCGCATGACCGGCCGCTCTGGAGATGCTTCATACCGGGAACACCCCGCGAGACCGGCCACTCTGGAGATGCTTTATACCAGGAACACCCCGCATGACGGGCCACTCTGGAGATGCTTCATACCGGGAACACCCCGCGAGACCGGCCGCTCTGGAGATGCTTCATACCGGGAACACCCCGCGAGACCGGCCACTCTGGAGATGCTTTATACCAGGAACACCCCGCATGACGGGCCACTCTGGAGATGCTTCATACCGGGAACACCCCGCGAGACCGGCCGCTCTGGAGATGCTTCATACCGGGAACACCCTGTGAGACCGGCCGCGCTGGAGATGCTTAATACCGGGAACACTCCGCGAGACCGGCCGCTCTGACGATGCTTCATACCGGTAACACTCCCCGAGACCGGCTGCTCCGGAGATGCTTCATGCCGGGAACACTCCGCGAGACCGGCCGCTCTGACGATGCTTCATACCGGTAACACGCCGCTAGACCGGCCGCTCTGGGGATGCTTTATACCAGGAACACCCCGCGAGGTCAGCCGCTCTGGAGATGCTTCATACCGGGAACACCCGGCGACACCGGCTGCACTGGAGATGCTTAATACCCCGTGAGACTGGCTGCTCTGGAGATGCTCCGACCCCGTCGTCTACACACCGCACTTTGGCGCTTGTCACAGTGTCTCCGATCCTTGCACTTGCCCATTTTTCTGATGGGCAGAAGAAATCTGGCGAAATGGCTTCTATGGTTTCCTCTCCTCATTTAGGTCTCCAGCAGTGAAGACCTTCTCTCTGTTCCCTGGAAAATGTCCTCAAGCTTCTGTTGAGAGACCACAAATCTTAAGAGCCTCTTTAGCTCCTTAACCCCTTAGTGACCGGCCTATTTTGTGCCTTAAGGATCGAGCAAATTTACACTGTCTCATTGCAAGAGCCCGAAGTCGCTGACGGCCGGATGAGGCCTTTGGTGTTTTGTGGGAGGAGTTTATATTAACGGCCGCACTCCAGGGCGCAGATATTAACGGCCGCACTCCAGGGCGCAGATAAAGTGTTGTAGGACTTTTAGTATTTTCTTTTCATTATTTTTTTTTAATTTAAACATTATTGAACTTTTTTAAATATAATTTTTTAGTCCCTGAGGAGGACTTGAAGATGTGATCGTTCATTCACTGGAATAATACACTGCATTACTTATGCATTACAGAAGGTGGGGCCTAATAGGTTGAGTTACATGGCAGGCACGGAGGGCTTTGTGCGGCTTCCGGTTGGTACGAGAACCCATTGGTACCCTGCGATCACATTGAGTGACAGAAGGAGCACCCCATCCCCCTCCCCGTCATCAGCTTACATGCTACAGTTGTTGATTGTGGTATGTAAGAGGTTAATCTAACAGAATCTGAGGGTTTTCCATTTCAGGCTGTTAGAGCCAAGCAACTACCTAAAGAAAGATGTATGTGCAGGTTTAAAGCTGTCAGTGCCGGGATATACCAGGGTGGGAGCAGAACCCACAGCTCCGACCCCTCTGTAGTGGTCGGTGCTCTTAACTGCAGGCTGGGGTCTCGGGGACTGTGACTGTACATCGCCTGCAGCCTGAATCACATCAATACAGAATGGAGCTATTAGGCATCCGTACATTAATTATCTGGAAACTGTCAGCAAGTTGCTGTAGACTGATCTGTCATGGTTGTTGTGTATCTCCAGTACAAGCGGGGATCATGATGTTGTGGTGGAGGACTGCATCTGCCTTTTTATACCGGAATAAACAATGCACTGGACCATTCTCCCCAAGAAAAGGGGTGACTGGGAGACTAACACCCCTACATCTTATCACCTGGGCACATAATATGTGGGAGGTGCGTCAGATGTCTGCAAGGCAGTGGGAGGTAATCTGCTGACTGTTTCCTCCTGCTGACATGTTGCCTCCTTCTCTGTACAGATAACCCTGCCCTATTCTGGTTCTCCCGCCACATCTCGCTATGGGGCAGCATCTCCTTCAACCTGGCAGTGTTCATCAACCTGGCGGTGGCGCTTTTCTACCCCTTTGGAGACGACGGAGATGAAGGTAAGAGGAACTTCTGACAAAATCTGAGTACGCAGAGATAGGAGGTGCGGACAGACATTCCAGTCATTATAGTCAGTGAGCGCAGAGGGTCAAGGGGCAGAAGACCCCCAAATACTCTGAGTCCAGCTCAGCCTCCATGCGGCAGGAGTAAACATACCTGCCTGCTGGAGGAAGGAGATAGGAAGCAGTATTATAGTAGTTATATTCTTGTACATAGGGGGCAGTATTATAGTAGTTATATTCTTGTACATAGGGGGCAGTATTATAGTAGTTATATTCTTGTACATAGGGGGCAATATTATAGTAGTTATATTCTTGTACATAGGAGCAGTATTATAGTAGTTATATGCTTGTACATAGGGGGGCAGTATTATAGTAGTTATATTCTTGTACATGGGGGCAGTATTATAGTAGTTATATTCTTGTATATAGGAGGCAGTATTATAGTAGTTATATTTTTGTACATAGGAGGCAGTATTATAGTAGTTATATTCTTGTACATAGGGGGCAGTATTATAGTAGTTATATTCTTGTACATAGAAGCAGTATTATAGTAGTTATATTCTTGTACATAGGGGGCAGTATTATAGTAGTTATATTCTTGTACATAGGGGGCAGTATTATAGTAGTTATATTCTTGTACATAGGGGGCAGTATTATAGTAGTTATATTCTTGTACATAGAAGCAGTATTATAGTAGTTATATTCTTGTACATAGGGGGCAGTATTATAGTAGTTATATTCTTGTACATAGAAGCAGTATTATAGTAGTTATATTCTTGTACATAGGGGGATTATTATAGTAGTTATATTCTTGTACATAGGGGACAGTATTATAGTAGTTATATTCTTGTACATAGAGGGCAGTATTATAGTAGTTATATTCTTGTACATAGGGGACAGTATTATAGTAGTTATATTCTTGTACATAGGGGCAGTATTATAGTAGTTATATTCTTGTACATAGAGGGCAGTATTATAGTAGTTATATTCTTGTACATGGGAGCAGTATTATAGTAGTTATATTCTTGTACATAGGGGCAGTATTATAGTAGTTATATTCTTGTACATAGGGGGCAGTATTATAGTAGTTATATTCTTGTACATTGGAGCAGTATTATAGTAGTTATATTCTTGTACAGAGGAGGCAGTATTATAGTAGTTATATTCTTGTACATAGGGGGCAGTATTATAGTAGTTATATTCTTGTACATAGGGGGCAGTATTATAGTAGTTATATTCTTGTACATAGGGGGCAGTATTGTAGTAGTTATATTTTTGTACATAGGGGGCAGTATTATAGTAGTTATATTCTTGTACATAGGGGGCAGTATTATAGTAGTTATATTCTTGTACATAGGAGTCCATATTATAGTAGTTATATTCTTGTACATAGGGGGCAGTATTGTAGTAGTTATATTTTTGTACATAGGGGGCAGTATTGTAGTAGTTATATTTTTGTACATAGGGGGCAGTATTATAGTAGTTATATTCTTGTACATAGAAGGCCATATTATAGTAGTTATATTCTTGTACATAGGGGGCAGTATTATAGTAGTTATATTCTTGTACATAGGGGGCAGTATTATAGTAGTTATATTCTTGTACATAGGAGGCCATATTATAGTAGTTATATTCTTGTACATAGGGGGCAGTATTGTAGTAGTTATATTTTTGTACATAGGGGGCAGTATTGTAGTAGTTATATTTTTGTACATAGGGGGCAGTATTATAGTAGTTATATTCTTGTACATAGGGGGCAGTATTATAGTAGTTATATTCTTGTACATAGGGGGCAGTATTATAGTAGTTATATTCTTGTACATGGGAGCAGTATTATAGTAGTTATATTCTTGTACATAGGGGGCAGTATTATAGTAGTTATATTCTTGTACATAGAGGGCAGTATTATAGTAGTTATATTCTTGTACCTAGGAGGCAGTATTATAGTAGTTATATTCGTGTACATGGGGGGCGGTATTATAGTAGTTATATTCTTGTACATAGGAGGCAGTATTATAGTAGTTATATTCTTGTACAGAGGAGGCAGTATTATAGTAGTTATATTCTTGTACATAGGGGGCAGTATTATAGTAGTTATATTCTTGTACATAGGGGGCAGTATTATAGTAGTTATATTCTTGTACATAGGGGGCAGTATTATAGTAGTTATATTCTCGTACATAGGGGGCAGTATTATAGTAGTTATATTCTTGTACATAGGAGGCAGTATTATAGTAGTTATATTCTTGTACATAGGGGGCAGTATTATAGTATTTATATTCTTGTACATAGGAGCAGTATTATAGTAGTTATATTCTTATACATAGGGGGCAGTAGTATATTAGTTATATTTTTGTACATAGGAGGCAGTATTATAGTAGTTATATTCTTGTACATAGGGGGCAGTATTATAGTAGTTATATTCTTGTACATAGGGGCAGTATTATAGTAGTTATATTCTTGTACATAGGGGCAGTATTATAGTAGTTATATTCTTGTACATAGGGGGCAGTATTATAGTAGTTATATTCTTGTACATAGGGGCAGTATTATAGTAGTTATATTCTTGTACATAGGGGGCAGTATTATAGTATTTATATTCTTGTACATAGGAGCAGTATTATAGTAGTTATATTCTTGTACATAGGGGCAGTATTATAGTAGTTATATTCTTGTACATAGGAGCAGTATTATAGTAGTTATATTCTTGTACATAGGGGCAGTAGTATATTAGTTATATTCTTGTACATAGGAGGCAGTATTATAGTAGTTATATTCTTGTACATAGGGGGCAGTATTATAGTAGCTATATTCTTGTACATAGGGGCAGTATTATAGTAGTTATATTCTTGTACATAGGGGCAGTATTATAGTAGTTATATTCTTGTACATAGGAGGCAGTATTATAGTAGTTATATTCTTGTACATAGGGGGCAGTATTATAGTAGTTATATTCTTGTACATAGGGGGCAGTATTATAGTAGTTATCGTCTTGTACATAGGAGACAGTATTATAGTAGTTATATTCTTGTACATAGGGGGCAGCATTATAGTAGTTAAATTTCTTGTACATAGGGGGCAATATTATAGTAGTTATATTCTTGTACGTAGGAGCAGTATTATAGTAGTTATATTCTTGTACATAGGAGGCAGTATTATAGTAGTTATATTCTTGTACATAGGAGGCAGTATTATAGTAGTTATATTCTTGTACATAGGGGGCAGTATTATAGTAGTTATATTCTTGTACATGGGGGCAGTATTATAGTAGTTATATTCTTGTACATATGGGCAGTATTATAGTAGTTATATTCTTGTACATAGGAGGCCATATTATAGTAGTTATATTCTTGTACATAGGGGGCAGTATTGTAGTAGTTATATTTTTGTACATAGGGGGCAGTATTGTAGTAGTTATATTTTCGTACATAGGGGGCAGTATTATAGTAGTTATATTCTTGTACATAGGGGGCAGTATTATAGTAGTTATATTCTTGTACATAGGAGTCCATATTATAGTAGTTATATTCTTGTACATAGGGGGCAGTATTGTAGTAGTTATATTTTTGTACATAGGGGGCAGTATTGTAGTAGTTATATTTTTGTACATAGGGGGCAGTATTATAGTAGTTATATTCTTGTACATAGGAGGCCATATTATAGTAGTTATATTCTTGTACATAGGGGGCAGTATTATAGTAGTTATATTCTTGTACATAGGGGGCAGTATTATAGTAGTTATATTCTTGTACATAGGAGGCCATATTATAGTAGTTATATTCTTGTACATAGGGGGCAGTATTGTAGTAGTTATATTTTTGTACATAGGGGGCAGTATTGTAGTAGTTATATTTTTGTACATAGGGGGCAGTATTGTAGTAGTTATATTTTTGTACATAGGGGGCAGTATTATAGTAGTTATATTCTTGTACATGGGAGCAGTATTATAGTAGTTATATTCTTGTACCTAGGAGGCAGTATTATAGTAGTTATATTCTTGTACATAGGAGGCAGTATTATAGTAGTTATATTCTTGTATATATGGGGCAGTATTATAGTAGTTATATTCTTGTACATAGAGGGCAGTATTATAGTAGTTATATTCTTGTACATAGGAGGCAGTATTATAGTAGTTATATACTTGTACATAGGGGGCAGTATTATAGTAGTTATATTCTTGTACATAGGGGGCAGTATTATAGTAGTTATATTCTTGTACATAGGGGGCAGTATTATAGTAGTTATATTCTTGTACATAGGGGGCAGTATTATAGTAGTTATATTCTTGTACATAGGGGCAGTAGTATTGTACTTATATACTTGTACATAGGGGGTAGTATTATAGTAGTTATATTCTTGTACATAGGGGCAGTATTATAGTAGTTATATTCTTGTACATAGGGGGCAGTATTATAGTAGTTATATTCTTGTACATAGGGGGCAGTATTATAGTAGTTATATTCTCGTACATAGGGGGCAGCATTATAGTAGTTAAATTTCTTGCACATAGGGGGCAGTATTATAGTAGTTATATTCTTGTACATAGGGGGCAGTATTATAGTAGTTATATTCTTGTATATAGGGGCAGTATTATAGTAGTTATATTCTTGTACATAGGAGCAGTATTATAGTAGTTATATTCTTGTACTTAGGGAGCAGTATTATAGTAGTTATATTCTTGTACATAGGGGGCAGTATTATAGTAGTTATATTCTTGTACATAGGAGCAGTATTATAGTAGTTATATTCTTGTACATAGGAGCAGTATTATAGTAGTTATATTCTTGTACATAGGGGGCAGTATTATAGTAGTTATATTCTTGTACATAGTGGGGCAGTATTATAGTAGTTATATTCTTGTACATAGGGGCAGTATTATAGTAGTTATATTCTTGTACATAGGGGGCAGTATTATAGTAGTTATATTCTTGTACATAGGGACAGTATTATAGTAGTTATATTCTTGTACATAGGGGGCAGTATTATAGTAGTTATATTCTTGTACATAGGGACAGTATAATAGTAGTTATATTCTTGTACATAGGAGGCAGTATTATAGTAGTTATATTCTTGTACATAGGGGGCAGTATTATAGTAGTTATATTCTTGTACATAGGAGCAGTATTATAGTAGTTATATTATTGTACATATGAGCAGTATTATAGTAGTTATATTCTTGTACATAGGGGGGCAGTATTATAGTAGTTATATTCTTGTACATAGGGAGCAGTATTATAGTAGTTATATTCTTGTACATAGGGGCAGTATTATAGTAGTTATATTCTTGTACATAGGGGGCAGTATTATAGTAGTTATATTCTTGTACACAGGAGGCAGTATTATAGTAGTTATATTCTTGTACATAGGGAGCAGTATTATAGTAGTTATATTCTTGTACATAGGAGCAGTATTATAGTAGTTATATTCTTGTACATAGGAGCAGTATTATAGTAGTTATATTCTTGTACATAGGGGGCAGTATTATAGTAGTTATATTCTTGTACATAGGGACAGTATTATAGTAGTTATATTCTTGTACATAGGGGGCAGTATTATAGTAGTTATATTCTTGTACATAGGGGGCAGTATTATAGTAGTTATATTCTTGTACATAGGAGGCAGTATTATAATAGTTATATTCTTGTACATAGGAGCAGTATTATAGTAGTTATATTCTTGTACATAGGGGGCAGTATTATAGCAGTTATATTCTTGTACATAGGGGGCAGTATTATAGTAGTTATATTCTTGTACATAGGGAGCAGTATTATAGTAGTTATATTCTTGTACATAGGGAGCAGTATTATAGTAGTTATATTCTTGTACATAGGAGCAGTATTATAGTAGTTATATTCTTGTACATAGGGGGCAGTATTATAGTAGTTATATTCTTGTACATAGGGACAGTATTATAGTAGTTATATTCTTGTACATAGGGGGCAGTATTATAGTAGTTATATTCTTGTACATAGGGGGCAGTATTATAGTAGTTATATTCTTGTACATAGGAGGCAGTATTATAATAGTTATATTCTTGTACATAGGAGCAGTATTATAGTAGTTATATTCTTGTACATAGGGGGCAGTATTATAGCAGTTATATTCTTGTACATAGGGGGCAGTATTATAGTAGTTATATTCTTGTACATAGGGAGCAGTATTATAGTAGTTATATTCTTGTACATAGGGAGCAGTATTATAGTAGATATATTCTTGTACATAGGGGGTAGTATTATACTAGTTATATTATTGTACATAGGGGGCAGTATTATAGTAGTTATATTCTTGTACATAGGGGGGCAGTATTATAGTAGTTATATTCTTGTACATAGGAGCAGTATTATAGTAGTTATATTCTTGTACATAGGGGGCAGTATTATAGTAGTTATATTCTTGTACATAGGGGACAGTATTATAGTAGTTATATTCTTGTACATAGGGGGCAGTATTATAGTAGTTATATTCTTGTACATAGGAGGCAGTATTATAGTAGTTATATTCTTGTACATAGGGGTCAGTATTATAGTAGTTATATTCTTGTACATAGGAGCAGTATTATAGTAGTTATATTCTTGTACATAGGGGCAGTATTATAGTAGTTATATTCTTGTACATATGGGCAGTATTATAGTAGTTATATCCTTGTACATAGGGGGCAGTATTATAGTAGTTATATTCCTGTACATATGGGCAGTATTATAGTAGTTATATCCTTGTACATAGGGGGCAGTAGTATATTAGGTATATACTTTTACACACTGTTGGACTAGTATTGTTTTACAGTTGTAGTGACAATTACTTATGTGAGATAGAATAAAGCTGAGAGCAGTTGTCATTTCCCTTCCCCCACACGCAGGTCTGTACTCTGGGGATGTAGAGATGAAGCTCCTTTCAGGTTGTATACCGTATACTTGCACCTCTATAAGTAATGATGTTTATTATGTCATTTGTGTCGGACATTTACCTTAATACCGGAGAGTTCTAGAACAACCGTTTCCAATGTCTTTAACCTGTTATTTTTTTTACATGAGATAAGTTAACCCTTTTAATCCCAGAGCGTGTGTCGTCATGTGATGCCCCCTTACATATGAGCTATAGGTGCCCTGCAGCAGCACGTGCCTCTCGTCTGCCTGTGGTACACGTGTATTGGCACGTGTCTGCCCTCTGCCGGGCCCCCCTCGGCCTCTGGGGCCGCACAGGACAAGCTCACTTTGTCTTATTTGGAGGTCTGTTTGCACAGGGGCTTCATAAATATTCATCATGTGTTTAAGGTCAGCAGCGGCCGCCTCACGTGCGTCCGTGATCGCAGCGGCCGCTCTCCGTGGCTCACAGCATCGTTCTGGCCAAACATTTTCAACATCTCCAATACTCGGGGATTATTGTACGGCGTTTTTTTTGGATTCTCACTGTTAGTCGCATGTCGGGAAGCACACCCCTTAGATGATATAGGGGATTACACTCCAGAGATCACATAGGGGATCACTCCCTATAGATCACATAGGGGATCACTCCCCGTAGATCACATAGTGGATCACACGCGATAGATCACACGGGGTATCACACCCCACAGATCACACGGGGTATCACACCCCACAGATCACACAGGGGATCACATGCCATAGATCACACAGGGTATCACACCCCACAGATCACACGGGGTATCACACCCCACAGATCACACGGGGTATCACACCCCATGGATCACACGGGGGATCACGCGCCATAGATCACACAGGGGATCACGCGCCATAGATCACACAGGGGATCACGCGCCATAGATCACACAGGGGATCACGCGCCATAGATCACACAGGGGATCAGGCGCCACAGATCACACATGGGATCAGACACCACGGATCACACAGGGGATCACACGCCACGGATCACACAGGGAATCACACGCCACGGATCACACAGGGAATCACACGCCACGGATCACACACTGGATCAGACGCCACGGATCACACACTGGATCAGACGCCACGGATCACACACTGGATCAGACGCCACGGATCACACACGGGATCAGACGCCACGGATCACACACGGGATCAGACGCCACGGATCACACACGGGATCAGACGCCACGGATCACACACGGGATCAGACGCCACGGATCACACACGGGATCAGACGCCACGGATCACACACGGGATCAGACGCCACGGATCACACACGGGATCAGACGCCACGGATCACACACGGGATCAGACGCCACGGATCACACACGGGATCACATATGGGATCATGCCTAGATGATGGATGTAGAGAGCGGGGCTGAGAAGGTAGAAAGGATCACATTGCAGAGTAGCAGTATATACTGACACTGGCAGGAGAAGTGATAGTGAATATACTCCTTCAGGCCATCATGCAGCTGGAAGGAAGTGGATCGTCTTGTGACGCCAGTTGTGATATTTGTGTGATTCGGTGGAGGGGCATTAAATGTCATGAATTTTTTCTTTATGTGATAACTTCCCCATTCAACGTAAACGCCCGCGCTCTGACCGTTGTGTCGCCCCCACCCCTTCCTCCTCACTGTTAGTCAGCTCTTTACTTCTTCTCTAGTAGGAAATGATAAGAAAAAAATCTACAAGGTGTGGATGCTTTTGCAACGAGTTGAATTTTTCAGCGATAGTATTTTTCAGCGGTACTATTTTCAGCGGTACTATTTTCAGCGGTTGTATTTTTCAGCGGTTGTATTTTTCAGCGGTTGTATTTTTCAGCGGTTGTATTTTTCAGCGGTTGTATTTTTCAGCGGTAGTATTTTTCAGCGGTAGTATTTTTCAGCGGTAGTGTTTTTCAGCGGTAGTGTTTTTCAGCGGTAGTGTTTTTCAGCGGTAGTGTTTTTCAGCGGTACTGTTTTTCAGCGATAGTATTTTTCAGCGGTACTGTTTTTCAGCGATAGTATTTTTCAACGGTACTGTTTTTCAGCGATAGTATTTTTCAGCGGTACTGTTTTTCAGCGGTACTATTTTTCAGCGGTACTGTTTTTCAGCGGTACTGTTTTTCAGCGGTACTGTTTTTCAGCGGTACTATTTTTCAGCGGTAGTATTTTTCAGCGGTAGTATTTTTCAGCGGTAGTATTTCACGTATGGAAAAACTTTTAGGAAGTTCTAAGAGTAGTGAAATTGAAAAGAAGATGAAGTTCCGCCATCTTTGGGGAGGATTTTGTTTCTACCCTGCAGCAAAAATGCCAAGGTAACTGCTGGTGGTGCGAATACCGGGACACCTAATTTATAGATAGCATTTTGGAGTTTTTGCTGTAATACTCCTCAAAAATATCTTCAAGAGAATGATAAGCGCATCTCTAGCGCTGCTTTTGTTTTTGCCGGGACTCCCTCCCCCCCGTAGTATAAATAATGCATTATTTGGATAGATTGGACTTTTTTGGATGCAGCGCTACCAAATATTTTTGGGAATTCTTTGGGTTTGATTTTTTTATTATGAATACAAGAAAAGTGAAGGTTGAAGTTTTTGTGTTGATTTCTCCCTTTTTTCCAGCCCCCGCGGCTCAGGGTTGTCAGACTCCTCTTTAACCAGGGCCCCATCAGCATTAGGCTTTAGTCAGACGGGCGTTTTTTTGCGCGATTTGCGGATCGCATGACGGATGCGCATCCGCAAATCGCGTGACCGGTGCCCGAAAATCACCCGAAAATCTGCTCCTAGCCGTGTTTCATTAGAAACGGGCCGGAGCTGTCCAGCGCATTGCATTCAATGGAGCCGGCAATACAGCCGACTCCATTGAAAGCAATGCGCTGCGGGCGAGTGTGGGATGAATTGTCGGGAAGGGCTTAAATATATAAGCCCTTTCCTGCAATTCATCCAGGAAAGTGTTAAAATAAAAAATATATATATACTCACCTTGTCCCGGCAGACTGAGTTCCGTCTGACTAAGGCCTCATAGTGGCCTTCCAAGGGCCAATTATAAGGGCTTCCTCACACCGGTGTATTTGCGCTCTGTATTACGCGCGCGCTACAAACAACACCCCTTGTCATATTTTGGTCCGTATTACAGATTGAAATTGACCAGTAAAGTCAAGGAAAGAAAGCGCCTTCTCCTTCGCAGGGCTATGGAGCACTATGGTGGGGTTACTCCCCTTCCACCTCTCTAGCACTGGTTGGCTAGAATGCCCGGGTAGGGCGGTCACAGCTGAGCCGCCACCTGTGGCTTGCTGAATAATGCGGCGTGGAGGTGTGCGCGGAAACTAAGATGGCACCTGCTCCCTGTGCTGGCGCTGCCACTTCTGAGCCACATGAAAGGACAGCTTGACACATGCCATAGAGGACATGAACTTCCAATCATCTGATTGCTTCTGCTCTATACTGCAGTACTTTAGTATTGCAGTATATGCTGTTACTGCCGGCAAGGTATCAGGACAGGCACATCTTAATAGGCAGAGATTTATGGCAGCTCTGAGGGTTTCCAGAAGGCCCTGGGCTACCATCACAACCGAATGGCACCTTATTCAGTTGGGACCCCCAAACTGAGATCGATGCATTCAAAGGGTTAACAATCGTGATCAATGTGAGCACTGATCATGACCGCTGCCGGTAGTTGTCAGCTGTCTAAGACACCCGGTCCCCTCCTTGTATGAAGCAGGATCGGCTCCAGATCCTGCCCCATACACACCCTGACGCCAAAGGCCTCAAGGGGTTAAGCAGTGCGGCACGTTGGGGGTTGTAGTCCCACTGCTGCTGTTTATCTGCAGAGACGGACAGGAACTTCTCCCCATTCTTATTTTCGCTCTAATGAAGTGGTGAATATGAAGCAGGAAGACGGTTTGAAGTATTCTTGCCGACGGGAAAATTGATCAGATGGCGCCTAATAAGAGTGTTGAAGGAAGCGAGATTGACAGGTCAGAGTCGCAGGCAGGGCGAGGCGGCGGCGCGGCACCGAGCGCCGTGTCTGAACCCCCCATTTCATTAAATGTCTGCCTGACACGGCAGCTTGAAGATGATTGTCACTTTAAGTGCTATATATAGTCACGGCGCTGACTGCTACTTCTAGGACCAAAGAGCCAATAAAGCCGCGGTGACAGGCGAGTGATGGCCGGCGCTCAGGTCCCCGCGCTCGGCCGCGCTCTCATCCCCCTTGTCTTATCTCCCCGATAATGATGTGATTAAAACTTTTCTGGCTGCGTTTTATATCGTTAACAGCATAAATATTTCTGCGCTGCATTTCCTTTAGTGAGACGTTCGCAGCGAGGTTTACACTAAAAATACCGCCACGACCCCACAGGATGAGCAAACGGGAAGGTTAATTGGTGACCTCACCGAGGTGGTAAAATAGGTCGTAGTAGGATATGTGCACTATATAATGACTGTGGGGGCGGAAGACGGGTCACAGCCAGCAGAACAGCGAGTGCAGCTCTGGAGTATAATACAGGATGTAACTCAGGAGCAGTACAGGGTAAGTAATGTATGTACACAGTGACTCCACCAGCAGAATAGTGAGTGCAGCTCCGGAGTATAATACAGGAACAGTAATGTATGTACACAGTGACTCCACCAGCAGAATAGTGAGTGCAGCTCTGGAGTATAATACTGGATGTAACTCAGGGTCAGTACAGGATAAGTAATGTATGTACACAGTGACTCCACCAGCAGAATAGTGAGTGCAGCTCTGGAGTATAATACAGGATGTAACTCAGGGTCAGTACAGGATAAGTAATGTATGTACACAGTGACTCCACCAGCAGAATAGTGAGTGCAGCTCTGGAGTATAATACAGGATGTAACTCAGGATCAGTACAGGATAAGTAATGTATGTACACAGTGACTCCACCAGCAGAATAGTGAGTGCAGCTCTGGGGTATAATACAGGATGTAACTCAGGATCAGTACAGGATAAGTAATGTGTGTACACAGTGACTCCACCAGCAGAATAGTGAGTGCAGCTCTGGAGTATAATACAGGATGTAACTCCGGATCAGTACAGGATAAGTAATGTATGTACACAGTGACTCCACCAGCAGAATAGTGAGTGCAGCTCTGGAGTATAATACAGGATGTAACTCAGGGTCAGTACAGGATAAGTAATGTATGTACACAGTGACTCCACCAGCAGAATAGTGAGTGCAGCTCTGGAGTATAATACAGGAACAGTAATGTATGTCCACAGTGACTCCACCAGCAGAATAGTGAGTGCAGCTCTGGAGTATAATACAGGAACAGTAATGTATGTACACAGTGACTCCACCAGCAGAATAGTGAGTGCAGCTCTGGAGTATAATACAGGATGTAACTCAGGATCAATACAGGACAAGTAATGTATGTACACAGTGACTCCACCAGCAGAATAGGGAGTACAGCTCTGGGGTATAATACAGGATGTAACTCAGGATCAGTACAGGATAAGTAATGTATGTACAGAGTGACTCCACCTGCAGAATAGTGAGTGCAGCTCTGGAGTATAATACAAGATGTAACTCAGGGTCAGTACAGGATAAGTAATGTATGTACAGAGTGACTCCAGCAGCAGAATAGTGAGTGCAGCTCTGGAGTATAATACAGGATGTAACTCAGGAGCAGTACAGGATAAGTAATGTATGTACACAGTGACTCCACCAGCAGAATACTGAGTGCAGCTCTGGAGTATAATACAGGATGTAACTCAGGATCAGTACAGGATAAGTAATGTATGTACACAGTGACTCCAGCAGCAGAATAGTGAGTGCAGCTCTAGAGTATAATACAGGATGTAACTCAGGAGCAGTACAGGATAAGTAATGTATGTACACAGTGACTCCAGCAGCAGAATAGTGAGTGCAGCTCTAGAGTATAATACAGGATGTAACTCAGGGTTAGTACAGGATAAGTAATGTATGTACACAGTGACTCCACCAGCAGAATAGTGAGTGCAGCTCTGGGGTATAATACAGGATGTAACTCAGGAGCAGTACAGGATAAGTAATGTATGTACACAGTGACTCCAGCAGCAGAATAGTGAGTGCAGCTCTAGAGTATAATACAGGATGTAACTCAGGAGCAGTACAGGATAAGTAATGTATGTACACAGTGACTCCACCAGCAGAATAGTGAGTGCAGCTCTGGAGTATAATACAGGATGTAACTCAGGAGCAGTACAGGATAAGTAATGTATGTACACAGTGACTCCACCAGCAGAATAGTGAGTGCAGCTCTGGACTATAATACAGGATGTAACTCAGGATCAGTACAGGATAAGTAATGTACGTACACAGTGACTCCACCAGCAGAATAGTGAGTGCAGCTCTGGGGTATAATACAGGATGTAACTCAGGATCAGTACAGGATAAGTAATGTATGTACACAGTGACTCCTCAACAGCAGAATAGTGAGTGCAGCTCTGGAGTATAATACAGGATGTAACTCAGGATCAGTACAGGATAAGTAATGTATGTACACAGTGACTCCACCAGCAGAATAGTGAGTGCAGCTCTGGAGTATAATACAGGATGTAACTCAGGAGCAGTACAGGATAAGTAATGTATGTACACAGTGACTCCCCACCAGCAGAATAGTGAGTGCAGCTCTGGAGTATAATACAGGATGTAACTCAGGATCACTACAGGATAAGTAATGTATGTACACAGTGACTCCACCAGCAGAATAGTGAGTGCAGCTCTAGAGTATAATACAGGATGTAACTCAGGATCACTACAGGATAAGTAATGTATGTACACAGTGACTCCACCAGCAGAACAGTGAGTGCAGCTCTGGGGTATAATACAGGATGTAACTCAGGATGAGTAATGTATGTACACAGTGACTCCACCAGCAAAATAGTGAGTGCAGCTCTGGGGTATAATACAGGATAAGTAATGTATGTACACAGTGACTCCACCAGCAGAATAGGGAGTGCAGCTCTGGGGTATAATACAGGATGTAACTCAGGGTCAGTACAGGATAAGTAATGTATGTACACAGTGACTCCCCACCAGCAGAATAGTGAGTGCAGCTCTGGAGTATAATACAGGATGTAACTCAGGATCAGTACATGATAAGTAATGTATGTACACAGTGACTCCCCACCAGCAGAATAGTGAGTGCAGCTCTGGAGTATAATACAGGATGTAACTCAGGATCACTACAGGATAAGTAATGTATGTACACAGTGACTCCACCAGCAGAATAGTGAGTGCAGCTCTAGAGTATAATACAGGATGTAACTCAGGATCACTACAGGATAAGTAATGTATGTACACAGTGACTCCACCAGCAGAACAGTGAGTGCAGCTCTGGGGTATAATACAGGATGTAACTCAGGATGAGTAATGTATGTACACAGTGACTCCACCAACAAAATAGTGAGTGCAGCTCTGGGGTATAATACAGGATAAGTAATGTATGTACACAGTGACTCCACCAGCAGAATAGGGAGTGCAGCTCTGGGGTATAATACAGGATGTAACTCAGGGTCAGTACAGGATAAGTAATGTATGTACACAGTGACTCCCCACCAGCAGAATAGTGAGTGCAGCTCTGGAGTATAATACAGGATGTAACTCAGGATCAGTACATGATAAGTAATGTATGTACACAGTGACTCCCCACCAGCAGAATAGTGAGTGCAGCTCTGGAGTATAATACAGGATGTAACTCAGGATCAGTACAGGATAAGTAATGTATGTACACAGTGACTCCACCAGCAGAATAGTGAGTGCAGCTCTGCAGTATAATACAGGAACAGTAATGTATGTACACAGTGACTCCACCAGCAGAATAGTGAGTGCAGCTCTGGAGTATAATACAGGATGTAACCCAGGATCAGTACATGATAAGTAATGTATGTACACAGTGACTCCCCACCAGCAGAATAGTGAGTGCAGCTCTGGGGTATAATACAGGATGTAACTCAGGAGCGGTACAGGATAAGTAATGTATGTACACAGTGACTCCACCAGCAGAATAGTGAGTGCAGCTCTGGAGTATAATACAGGATGTAACTCAGGAGCAGTACAGGGCATGTAATGTATGTATCAGTGACTCCACCAGCAGAATAGTGAGTGCAGCTCTGGAGTATAATACAGGATGTAACTCAGGAGCAGTACAGGATAAGTAATGTATGTACACTGACTCCACCAGCAGAATAGTGAGTGCAGCTCTGGAGTATAATACAGGATGTAACTCAGGAGCAGTACAGGATAAGTAATGTATGTACACAGTGACTCCACCAGCAGAATAGTGAGTGCAGCTCTGGAGTATAATACAGGATGTAACTCAGGATCAGTACAGGATAAGTAATGTATGTACACAGTGACTCCACCAGCAGAATAGTGAGTGCAGCTCTGGAGTATAATACGGGATGTAACTCAGGATCAGTACAGGATAAGTAATGTATGTACACAGTGACTCCACCAGCAGAATAGTGAGTGCAGCTCTGGGGTATAATACAGGATGTAACTCAGGGTCAGTACAGGATAAGTAATGTATGTGCACAGTGACTCCACCAGCAGAATAGTGAGTGCAGCTCTGGGGTATAATACAGGATGTAACTCAGGATCAGTACAGGATAAGTAATGTATGTGCACAGTGACTCCACCAGCAGAATAGTGAGTGCAGCTCTGGAGTATAATACAGGGTCAGTACAGGATAAGTAATGTATGTACACAGTGACTCTACCAGCAGAATAGTGAGTGCAGCTCTGGGGTATAATATAGGATGTAATTCAGGGTCAGTACAGGATAAGTAATGTATGTACAAAGTGACTCCACCAGCAGAATAGTGAGTGCAGCTCTGGAGGATAATACGGAATCAGTAATGTATGTACACAGTGACTCTACTTGCTACCTGCAGCTACTTTCAGTAATAAGCCATGACGTGGTGGATTAATGCTCGGTACAGGTGGACTCGCACTCCCCCCCCCCCCCCCCCCCCTCCCCCGTGTTCTCACACATGTATGTTAATGCTGACATATTCTGTATCACTCTGCAGGCACTCTTTCTCCCTGGATCTCCATCCTGCTGTGGGTCGCTCTGGCCATCTGCACCGCCATGTTGTTCATCCTTCCCAAACCCTTTGGCATCCGTCCGTTCCTGGTGTCCGTCATCCTGCGCTCCATCTACACCCTGGGCCTGGGGCCGACTCTCATCTTACTGGGAGCCGCTAACGTAAGGATGGCTTTGATAAGCGTCGCCGGTACACAGAGACGTCTTGGTGCGGATTATATCCCTTTCCCAGCAGCTATGCTTGTAATGCCGAGACCAGCTGGCAGCCCGCCGTACAGCCGGGGGCTCAGTAGTCAGCCAGCCTTTCATCTCCTATTGGGAGTGAATGCAGAATCCTCTAACGCTGGATCTCTTACGTCTCCCCGCGGCTCTCCACACTTTATAAGTTCTTCGCCAGTTTCCACGTTCTCTCCACATCTGTCTTGGCTTCTGGAGGATAAATTATGAGCCGCTTCGGCCCATAGACTTGTTATCAAGCCCGAGCTGACAGCCGCACTGACAGCGATGAGTTAGCCGGTGGATGCCGATGACATTAGGTGGGTAGCTTGGCATGGAGGTCAGCCATGTTAGATGACTGGGGCTCTTAAAACCGAGCCTTAAAGGGATCCTCCAGCTACACCTGTACTAATACTTGTATATTATGGCTGTAAGACATAGAGAGGGCCGAGGTGCAGTCTGGTAAGTCTCCTCTGCTCTTCAGATCAAAACCTCAGTAATCTCAGATTGGTCGCTAAGGATGATCTGCCTTATTGAAAACATCCGCTTGTTACGTAGAGATCCATAGCAACCAAACTGTCCGACAGCAACCCGAGTATTAACTAGATGTGCATAACAACCGTAGATCAATCTATCTGTCTGTCTATCTATCTATCTATCTATCTCCTATCTATCTATCTATCTATCTATCTATCTCCTATCTATCTATCTCCTATCTATCTATCTATCTATCTATCTCCTATCTATCTATCTCCTATCTATCTATCTATCTATCTCCTATCTATCTATCTCCTATCTATCTATCTATCTATCTATCTATCTATCTATCTCCTATCTATCTATCTATCTATCTATCTATCTATCTATCTATCTATCTATCTATCTATCTATCTCCTATCTATCTCCTATCTATCTATCTCCTATCTATCTCCTATCTATCTATCTATCTCCTATCTATCTATCTATCTATCTATCTCCTATCTATCTATCTCCTATCTATCTATCTATCTATCTATCTATCTATCTATCTATCTATCTATCTATCTATCTCATATCTATCTATCTATCTCCTATCTATCTATCTCCTATCTATCTCCTATCTATCTATCTATCTCCTATCTATCTCCTATCTATCTCCTATCTATCTCCTATCTATCTCCTATCTATCTCCTATCTATCTATCTCCTATCTATCTCCTATCTATCTCCTATCTATCTCCTATCTATCTATCTCCTATCTATCTCCTATCTATCTCATATCTATCTATCTATCTATCTCCTATCTATCTATCTCCTATCTATCTCCTATCTATCTATCTATCTATTTATCTATCTATCTCCTATCTATCTATCTCATATCTCTCTCATATCTATCTATCTATCTATCTCCTATCTATCTATCTCCTATCTATCTATCTCATATCTCTCTCATATCTATCTATCTATCTATCTCCTATCTATCTATCTCCTATCTATCTATCTCCTATCTATCTATCTATCTATCTATCTCCTATCTATCTATCTCCTATCTATCTATCTATCTATCTATCTATCTATCTCCTATCTATCTATCTATCTATCTATCTATCTCCTATCTATCTATCTATCTATCTATCTATCTATCTATCTCCTATCTATCTATCTCCTATCTATCTATCTATCTATCTATCTATCTCCTATCTATCTATCTATCTATCTATCTATCTATCTATCTATCTCCTATCTATCTATCTATCTATCTATCTATCTATCTATCTATCTCCTATCTATCTATCTCCTATCTATCTATCTATCTATCTATCTATCTATCTATCTATCTATCTATCTATCTATCTCATATCTATCTATCTATCTCATATCTATCTATCTCCTGTCTATCTATCTATCTATCTATCTATCTCCTATCTATCTCCTATCTATCTCCTATCTATCTCCTATCTATCTATCTCATATCTATCTATCTCCTATCTATCTATCTCATATCTATCTATCTATCTATCTATCTCCTATCTATCTATCTCCTATCTATCTCCTATCTATCTCCTATCTATTTATCTATCTATCTCCTATCTATCTATCTCATATCTATCTCCTATCTATCTCTCTCATATCTATCTATCTAGCTATCTCCTATCTATCTATCTATCTATCTATTTATCTTCTATGTATCTATCTGTCTCCTATCTATCTATCTCATATTTATTTATCTCCTATCTATCTATCTGTCTATCTCCTATCTATCTCCTATCTATCTATCTATCTATCTATCTATCTATCTATCTATCTATCTATCTATCTATCTCCTATCTATCTATCTATCTATCTATCTATCCCCTATCTATCTATCCCCTATCTATCTATCTCCTATCTATCTATCTCTCTCCTATCTATCTATCTCCTATCTATCTCATATCTATCTATCTATCTATCTATCCCCTATCTATCTATCTATCTATCTCATATCTATCTATCTATCTATCTATCTATCTATCTATCTATCTATCTATCTATCTATCTATCTATCTCCTATCTATCTATCTATCTATCTCATATCTATCTATCTCCTATCTATCTCTCTCCTATCTATCTGTCTCCTATCTATCTATCTCCTATCTATCTCTCTCCTATCTATCTGTCTCCTATCTATCTATCTCCTATCTATCTATCCCCTATCTATCTATCTCCTATCTATCTCATATCTATCTATCTAT